>NW_025941294.1:0-81083 GCF_000764305.2 Hyalella azteca | reverse complement strand
CGGTCAAAAAGCAAAAGCCAACAGCATCTGGTGTTCCCAGGCGGTCACCCATCCAAGTACTAACCAGACCCAACGTTGCTTAACTTCGCTGATCGGACGAGAAGCGGTGCTTTCAACGTGGTATGGCCGTTGGCGAGAGCCAATGAGTAATTTCTTCCATTTATACCAGCAACGAGATCGACAGTTATGAGGTTCATTAAGCAAACGGTAAGTGAATAAAAACCTTCAAGTTTACATCAATCGTGTATAATACAAAATTAATAGTTCAAAGTCTTTATCGCCGCCACATTATAAAAGTGATTAGAAAGTTGAATACCTTTCAGGCGAGGATTGGTAGTTAAATTTGAAAAACAAAAACACCTAAAACCAACAAAATTAACCTAATGGAAAATGAAATGCCGAAATTCAAGGATTCAACGTTCGAAAGACGAACGCAACCGCAGTAAATAAATGAAAAGAAATTATACGATCCCTATTCCAGCGAAAAAACGCACTATATGTAAATTCAAGGCATAAGCGTAGAAATGACAAAAAAAAAAATGAATAAATCAACTCAAAGCCAACTCATGTCTTGATGCACATTTTTCCTATCAACTCGATATGCGAGCTTCTATTCCACATAACACATTAGGGAAAGATGAGACACCAATGACGCTTCTTTATTGTACTGGATATCTGCTTGCTGAAGTGTGCTATTGTATCCCATGTGGTCTAGTGGCTAGGATACCTGGCTTTCACCCAGGAGGCCCGGGTTCGATTCCCGGCATGGGAAGTTAATTTTTATCCGTAACACTTCCAGGCAAGAATTCACAAATAGAAGCACCTTCTTTCCTTTCGAGCAAACATCAACTTAATAGCAAACTTGTTATTTTCATCTTTCTCACCATGTAAATCACGCAGGCATATCCAACATTGTGTATTTTAATTATACTCTCTTCAGCAGCCGATGGAAATTAACCCTAAGCCCCATCAACAAAATTGTCAGATGTTGTCACACGTCACCGCCCATACCTTCAGTGGCATTACCCGCGTCACCTTCCGTGACGTCATTGTAGTAAGTCTATACTAGCTCCTCGAGCATCCCATGACCATGAGGCAGCGCATACCGACATCTCTTAGCTGCAGTTGCAGCCCACTCTCAATAAGCATCTACTTACGCTTGGACGGCACGGACACTCGCTTGTCCACTTGCGATAGTGCCGATATACTACCTGCATTCCTGTGAATAACACCTCACCGTGCCTTATCTCAAATAATTACTGGTTAGAGTTACTACTCTTTATTCCTCCTTATATCATTTGGACAATCATTCGAACCGAAACATATTGAGACACTTAAACTTAATTAATTCTTACCGAGTGTCATTGAAATGACATTCGGACAAAATTATCAAGATTGAAGAAGCTAACGGTAGGAAGTGCAACGGTTTACTTTGAGCATATAATCCAGTAATACAACCTGAACACTTACTGCACTCGGGCAAGACAAAAATCAATTAATTATCAAAGTTAAGGACAAAAAAAAGAGACAAAGGACAAAATTTAAAATTAAGGAGAATTAGCATCAGTTCAAGAAAGTTTAATATAATACAGAAACCAAAATGGTTTCCTTCGAACCGGATTCGAACCAGTGACCTATGGATAACCGACATAACCGCTACAGTCCACCGCTCTACCAACTGAGCTATCGAAGGCCGAGTTGTCGAGAAGCGCTGCATTTATACACGCGCCTTCAGCTACTCGCATCATCGTGTACACGCGCTTACTGTGGGAACTTCAGTGAAATACAGTGTCCGTTCAACTCAATTTCGCAGGGCTTATTCTTATCGTAATGAGGAAAATAAATACTTCTTGGAAACTAAAAAATAATAACACTGCCCTCCCCCTGCTAACTAGAAAACATATTGCAATAACATTAACTGGAAATGAGAAGTACTTTCCTCTATACTTTCTCTTTGTACTTTATACTTTACACGATGTGTGAATGTGTTCTTGTCAAAGCGTTTTCAAAATGGGTTCTTTTTCTAATGAATTCCATTAACGAGAATAGGGAATCAGGTAATAGAAGCAGCTATCTAACCCGTGGTTAGAGTCCCTTAATTTTATCGGTAAGAATTATGGACGTTATCTCGACCAAAACATAAGTTTTGTGGATTGTGGAATGGGTACGTCACGCAGCGTATAACTGCAGCCATCGAATTGGAATAGAAATTGAATTGAAAGCTCTCATCATGCTTTCGGGTAGAGCTTCCACGATGCAGATTCTAGTCTGAATAACGTGCAAATTGGGAGTTACACCATTTAACGGACTTATGTTATAGAACAAACTGGTCTAAGACGCATTTTTCTTGTCGGTGAAAAAACGAGAAACGTTTTAAATCGGAGTGAAATAATGCCATCAATAAGAACACCAAGAGAAGAAAAAACTTATTTTAATAATCCGCTATTACCTCATAGCGTCTACTGCATGCTCCCCAATTCAAACATATTTTCCTGAGAAATTAACCTATTTTATTAACATAGACAATAAATTTTCGCCAACCTTTGAAGAGTAAACACATACAATAATCTAGTAATTTATTCTGTCATATATCGTATACGAGAAAAGGAAATTGTACTCACTACTCACGCTGAGGCAGCACGGCTCAGCCTCGGCGGCGTCATCGCTGGGGTGAGAGTAGACGTGAAAGTTCAAGTTGCGCGGCGCAGCGTCTGGCCACGAGCGGTCGAACTTAGTTTCCATAGTTGGTGTTTGGGACGTACGGTAGCAGTCGCTGACCACGCCGGCTAGTAGATCGCCGCACCTGCATCACTAACATCCTATCACCAAGGGGGATAGATATATGTATGCTATCAACATTACATCATCGAAAAATAAAAAGAAAATTTAGAAATACAAATAAATTATGACTCCTAATTTTTTTAATTTGAAACAAAAAATTGAAATAATAGTGGAACTTGAAATTATTTCACCAATTCGCAATAAGGAGGAAAGCATTTCATGTAAGACTCGACAAATGCTCTTGAGGTGATGGCGACAGATATTTCTGCAGTTGTTCACTTGATATATCGTCTCAGACCAAAAAACATGAAAATTTCAGAATAAGAATTAAAGTTTCTTCATGCAAGCGAATACCAACATACTCAAAGAGCTAAAGGAGATAAATCTCTCAGGTGCTTTCGAAAATCCATCTGAAGACAAATACGGGAGCCGTACTATTCGAATCGAAACTAGAACCATTACACGAACAGGCACTGATTTCCCGTTTGTAATTAGAGAGTTTCGCTTGAAAAACCATCAGTAATTGATTGGTTGACGATGTTCCTGTGACTATAGCTGTAATAAGATGCTTCTTGTTCTCCTTTTTCTACCGTCACAGTTCGACTTATTGCTTTACCGTACGTAAGTTCCGTGGTACCATATTTATTCAGTGAGTGTAGGTACCATTATATCGGATAAAATTAGGAAATTTACACAAATGAGCTCATTATGGAAAATTATAAACCTTTTTGGGAATGAAATACCTCGACTCCTCGAGACTCGTGCTGCTGTATTAAAATTGTCATAGCAATGTTTACAAATTCCGAACGTGCATACCCAAATCGAAAATTGATTTCACTTATCGATGCAAGTAATACGATGATTTGGTTCTAGTCTTTTCCATGAATTTTGCTGTAGCAAAATGCTTCCGTAAAGAACACGGACCTCCTTGGATGAAAGAAAGACTACGGGTTAGCCCTCCCGGCTAACCCAATGGCCCGTATTACCATTGTATAGTCCCACATTTCACAGCAATAACTTCAATATTTTCTTACGTACTTAAAATACCAGATAGATATAATGAATAGATAGAAATAATGCAATCAGATAGAAATAATGAAATCAACAAAGATTCATTTATCGATATTAAAAACTTTGTTCCGGCAAACTAAGTGTTTTAATGTGGCGTTAATAAATCTTTTAAAGAGCCGTGTTCTTGCCGTGTCAGCAGAAATTGTTAGTTGACTAGGTACGTAGTTACAATCGTTCAAATGCAATCAAGTTTTACTTCCCAATTTATAACTTTCTAGCTGTACACGTCAAAATTTCAACATTCATAAGAAGAAAAACAAATTAGACAGAACAATCATTTTGTGGGATGCTAGACACGAAGTATTACTAAGACACAAAACTAGGAATATAAAAGGAGATTGACAAGACATGGCTGCTGATCGTATTCGTATGTGTTATGAGGTGCAATCTTAAATAGTGGCAAAGCAGAGATTTTTTACTTTTCCTCAAGTTCATTTCGAGTCCTATAACTACTGTAAGTAGACCAGTAAAATATCATGGATAGAAGCACAATCATACATAACATATTGATTTAAATGTTGAAACTTGAAACTGATCTTAAAAAATCTCTGGTTTGCCAGTTGGTATCCGTAGTACGTAAGATAATGGTTTTCATTTCGATCATTGATCAATTTTAAACAAACCCACTGGGACTTTCGGAGCTAGCCTAATTCAAAGACAATAAACTAGGCTTGCATGATCGATCAATGAAAAAGTTCGACTTGAAGCGCGCTGCACAAAACCTAATGCTAAATCTCCCGGTATTATTGCAGATTAACTACATCCAAAAAAAAGGGTGTTTTTTTTTTAATTATATGTTTTTTGGGGTGTAGATTACGAATCTGAAATCCATTTTTGGCGGTCGGCATCGGAAAACCGATTTTTTCCGACCCAAAAATCGCGCTAAAAATGCCTAACCCGTTGCACTGCAACGGGTAAAGAAGACGAAAATGTTACCCGTTGCACTGCAACGGGTAACATTTTAGTGAGTGGGTAACGTAAGTTACGTAACCCCCATGTTAGTAAGTCGCGAAAAAAATCGGTTTTCCGATGCCGACCGCCAAAAATGGATTTCAGATTCGTAATCTACACCCCAAAAAACATATAATTAAAAAAAACACCCTTTTTTTTGGATGTAGTTAATCTGCAATAATACCAATCTCCCAATCAAGTAGGTTGAAAATTATATTTATACGAGTCATCAGTGAATAGTGATCCTTATTCGCAGTCACGTCAAAAATATAGCTTCCTTAAAGTTTCGCATGCATTAAAATGTTTTTTTCACACTCAATAACTGGAAATGTTGAAATGTAACTGATATTAGACCATGACCTAATTTCAGAGATCAAAATGAAGTGGGATCTAGCTAACTCATTTCTCAAATGTTTCGCCGTGAACTTGAAGGCATGATGATGAACTCATTTACAAAATTACAAGATGATTAAAAAAGCTTTAAATATCTTTCAGGATATACTCTATTATTGTCAATCCTTATAAAGTTAATAAATAAATATTTATCACAAATTCTAAACAACATTATGATTCTATTTCGCGGTATTTGAAAGATTCAGCAGCCACAATGCAACATTAGGCCACACTCGCTGTCACAGACACAGAGTGACTGACTAGTGAGTAGTGACTACTGACTACTCACTACTGACGTAACGTCTGCTAATGCATTCCGTTTGGCAACATTTTTCAAGTTTTATCCACCTCTCGGTAAACCGTAATATTTTGTCGAATGTAACTCAAATATCCTAGTCAATAAATGTCATCCCTCATGCCAATTTATTGAACATAACTAAAGCATATGAATGGTAGGTTGAATGTATTGATCAATTAAAAGTCATTAAATTCGTTGATCATTATTTACTCAAACGTTTGATACCGGTCCGACACTTCAGCGAACTCGCGTGCGAACTGGCCTGCGAACTCGAATTCAAAACCTAACCTCATTTTCAACTCTGGCACTCATAAATCCTTCAGTAATGAACGGATTTTATTCAAATTTGAAATATGAGTAGATAATATCAGTAATTTGCGGACGGAATTTTTTCTGATTTTTACTTTTTTGTTAATACGGAAAACCTAACTTCATTTTCAACTCTGACACTCATAAATCCGTCAATAATGAACGGATTTTATTCAAATTTGAAATATAAGTAGATAAAATCAGTAATTTGTGGACGGATTTATTTCAGATTTTTATGTCAATTACTTTTTGTTAATGCCACGAAATACTGAAACTTGACCTGACTAGGACCTAACCTGCGAGGTGAACGTGAAGTTAGGTTTTCCGTGATAATAAAAAAGTAATGAATGTAAAAATTTGAAAAAATTCTGTCCGCAAATTACTGATATTATCTACTTATTTTTCAAATTTGAATAAAATCCGTTCATAATTGACGGATTTATGAGTGCCAGAGTTGAAAATGACGTTAGGTTTTCCGTATTACCAAAAAATTTATTGATGTAAAAATCAGAAAAAATTCCGTCCGCAAATTACTGATATTATCTACTTATATTTCAAATTTGAATAAAATCCGTTCATTATTGAAGGATTTATGAGTGCCAGAGTTTCGAGCTCGCAGGCGAGTTCGCTGAAGTGTCGTTTCGGTCATTTGATGCATTTAGGCTGACAAGGATGGTGAAAGCTGCTTTAAAAATTGTAACACACGAAAGAGATGATAGAATGTCGAAAAATTCGGTTACCGCCTTCGATATATAACTGACACGAGCATTGATAGGCTTAAAAATTAACGGCATACACATCTTTCCTTTAGAAAGATGTTGAGTGCTGTCAACACACTTGAATGTTTTTGTATACAATTATTTGAGATAACTTTTTCTCACCAGATAATATTCACAACGAGTTCAAACACAAAAGGCGTAATAATGCAAGACTAGGCTACTCTCTTGCATACTAACGACCACACTACCTTGACCGGCAGCGACAGGAGCACAAATTATTGCAATGAACTTGGATGAAGAGACCAATTCTTGGATGAAGAGACCTCCAACTGATCACATTCAGGGTTACATATAAAATCAACCGGACTTGTGAGCTTTCGAACAAAATAAATATAATCATTGCATGGTTTAACTTGATTGCAGTTAGCATTTGATCATTTCGAAACCGAATCGCGGTATCTACATTAACCAAATACAAGCTCACTCAATCGACAATTCTACGGACTCGCCTGCGGACTCGCGCAACTGGGACACTCATAATTCCTTAAATACTTAACGGATCTGTATGAATTTTGGAATGTGAGTATTAATTATTGATACGCTGCCGCAGGAATTTTTACAGATTCTTATATGAATTATTTTTCAATTAAAACCAATAAACGTATTTTTTAAGCAACTGGGACACTCATAATTCCTTCAATACCTAACGGATCTGTATGAATTTTGGAATGTGAGTATTAATTATCGATACGCTGCCGCAAGAATTATTACAGATTCTTATATGAATTATTTTTCGATTGAAACCAATAAACGTATTTTTTAAGCAACTGGGACACTCATAATTCCTTCAATACTTAACGGATCTGTATGAATTTAGGAATGTGAGTATTAATTATCGATACGCTGCCGCAGGAATTATTACAGATTTTTGTATGAATTATTGCCTAACCTAACCTAACTTAACCTAACCTAACCCAACCTTACGTAACCTAATAATAAGTCATGTAAAAATCTGTAATAATTCCTGCGGCAGCGTATCGATAATTAATACTCACATTCCTAAATTCATACAGATCCGTTAAGTATTGAAGGAATTATGAGTGTCCCAGTTGCGCGAGTCCGCATGCGAGTCCGTATAATTGTCGATCGAGTTACAAGCTCACAGTAAATCACACTCACCGTCGACGTATAATATTCTCCTAGGCAAGGAAATATTCCCCCAGACAAGAAATAATTGCACAACTGAGCTAAACAGACAACGATGAATCTATGCTAGCCGCCGCGAACGGTTGAATTAGACACCAGCCTTCATGTGTTACCTTAATAATGTATTACATGTATATTATCCATGTATTGTTGCCAACCAATCCAATAGCATGTACATGAAAACTCTTAAGCGCATATATTTAACGTAACTTCACCTTATTCAACAAATTAATTACTGGGAACATCATGATATAAAACGAAATTTATCTTGCAAAATTTATAAAACTAAATCCAAGCGGGATACCATTCGGACAAAAAAAAAAACGTGGATTCAGTAGGATATCGGCACGCAATTATTTTTGTAGTTGTTGAGCCTTTGCTCAACTGTTAAGTCTCAACTGTGCGTCAAATCTTCGTCTTCTCAAGGAGCAACTCCCAATATCTACAATTATGCAGCAATATTAATCAAACATTACACGTATACTCTTATAAAATTTTATGTATTATTGGGCTGCTGCCAAACTCATCAAATGGGCCCTTCCCGAGTGCGTTTTTTGACACGTTTGACGAAGTCTGAGTGACGTATAATTTTTGATTTGTTGCGTAACTACCCCTAAGTTCTAACGAATACAATTACGGAATAATACCACCAAAACCTTGCAAATATGCTCATAAGGAGCCTCTTATTAACCCTGGCGGCTGATTGAGACTACTGACCTACTGTAAAGCTTCTCCATGGAGTAAAGCTCCTACGGTAAATCTCTTACCGAGTTATACACTGACACGGTGTTGTAGTGAGCGTTCAAACTCCCAACACCAGATACCACAAAGACAAATTTACACACTTCAACTACCTACTACATAGTACATACCGTGATGATACCGAACAACATATCTCAAGACCACGGAAGGTTTCAGTCAGTCATTGAATGTTCTTTGCGAGGCTGTTAGAAAACGTATGTGGGGTAACTGAGATAATTTATTTAGTCGGTTGGTAAGTCCCGAAACGGAACCCGAACCATCGGGGCTCGGGGGTTTGAGCTTGTATTTGATTCCAGAGCGGCCCGAAATCTCAAGTGCCTGAATTTGATTGTACGAGCTGACGTAATCGAAAGGGTTCACTTAAGGAGTTTGGCAAAAATCTCAAATCTATATCAGTCGGCAAGGTTAAATAATAGTGTGTGTACTGCACACACTATTATTGTGTGTGTGTAACCTTGCACACAGTGTGCAAGGTTTGAGGCGTTGCGCTGCATAGCTGTGGACGTTTGGAGTTGTTCCATTGTATGGGGGAATAAACATGTAGCTGACAAAGCTGCGAGTAAAATCAGTGCCGGTAATTTTATACGCTTTGGGCTGTAGCCCACATCCATACAAGTTACAAGCTCGCTATGTGTCCGATTTGTGTCAATCAAACATAAATTTTCGTCATTAAATAATTCACCTTCAACTGTTATCAACAGCCATACACATATGGATATTCCGAAAAGGGCGAATTAATCTTAGTATATAATAATATTATGAATACTATATAAGAAACGCCATACACAGGGAATTGGGATCATACGTACCCGAGACCGGAATAGCTTCCCGGATTATGTCAATCATTCGTACCCTCAGAAACGATGATAATATTTTCATTGCCAATCGCTAAATTTCAATGCGAAGTTTCAATGTCACTTATCACACCTAAGAGTTAATTGAAGCATGGACATTCATGCGTGCATAATTCTTAAACCTCGAAAAAATATTTGAATTCTTAATGACGGCTCAAATTGGACTACTTCAACTGTCTACTACATGCTATGAATCGTCATTTGGTCTTAATTTAAGAAGCACAAACGATTGTCCAATGAAAAGAGGCGGGTGCAAAGATTAAGCTGTGCGGTGAAAACAATGGTGGAACGTTGAGTATTTAAAACCGAGTATAAATTTGAGATCGAATCAAGGTCTAACGGTGACTCTCCCCTGCTGAAAATCACGTGATATTTTTGTACCCACTTCACAAATAACATGTTGACAGCTGAAAAAACTTTCTTGAATTTTAATTTTCATTTGTTTTCAATTTTGTTTGTCTCTGTTACTATATTACATTGGTTCAATTTGTTGAATTGAATAAGCGTGTAGCTTCTATGTACGGATATCCATTGCGTGGCTCAAATAAACGAACACCCGAACTTTTTTACATGGCATTCACTTGAGAAGACTAATAAACTTTCTAGGTGGATCAGAACGAACCAGTAAAGACATCTAGGGCCGAATTATCAGTAATAGTGAAGATTTGAAAATACTGTTAGCCAATTACAGACGGCTTCAATAGCTACACCAACCAATCACAAACGAGAAGTCGGCCGCTAATTATACTTACGCTACTACGAGTATTTGTGCAAGTTTTGTTAGTATGTATACGACCCCTGGGGACTCGAACCTATCGTCATGTCAATGTCATGTCATGAGAAGAGTTTCAACGTAAACAGCCTGTATAGCTGAAGTCTAGTGGGTCACATGCTTATAGCCCGACAACTTTGCCTCTATTGGTCAAGCTCACTATAAATAAAAAAGTTATTCCTTACATATTCATTCAGATTTCTAACACCAAACGTACATGTATAAATACTATTATTTAATAAATGTGGGCAGGGTAAAGCTAAAAAGCATCAGCTATATCTATAAAGTAACTTCTCTCATTAAACATACAGATATATACTTTGAATTCAATTCTGAGATCCCAAGCACTTACGAGCTATAATTTTAGATACGACAAATTTCAACTAATATTTAAAACATAAACTGTATAGGTTCCAGATCCTAAATTTAAATCGTTGAGCCGAGGCTCTAATAAATTTACTTCTCTTTTAATGTCAATCAAAACCTATTTTTCTTCATAAACACCTATTTTCTCCGTGTTTCAGTTAGCTTTGCTGAAATGACACGTATATAATTTATTGCCATGGAGAAATTGACTGCAAAAAGAATCCCCAGAAATATTCACGGCTACAGCCCAACAAGCTCTGTTCATTTCGGAAAAACTGGAGTTCTCAATTCGGTAAAAATCCTCCTACCAAAAACTGGATTGACCTGGAGCAGACTTTTGGTGGTACCGACTAGTGGAGAGTGTGCATGCCGACGCGTTGGTGCGATCCATTCTAGTTGGTTCCATTATAGGCTATACTGAACTATAATGGTTAAAAATTTACATAACACACGCATTTATAAGATAAGAAATCTCGAAAAAATCATCTAATATAGAAAAAATGTGACAGTTGCAGTATTTTAAATGCTGAAATTTCACTAATTGTCTTTGAATGTTTCTCGACACCTGACGAATCTATTTTAGAAAATATTGATATCCATGCTCGCTAGGTAAAATATTAGCTAGCGTATACACCATACAACCTAAATAATAACACCACAACACTCATTCCACTTCACCGAGATCAAGACACCACAAACATCATATCGCTACGACTCGATCGTGGCAACACAATCTCTATACCACCACGCCCTGATCATGACATCACAGTCGCCTACCTTCATACTTCGCCCATGACACCACACACCACCCTCTACCATGACATGACCTATACCGTACCATATCATCTATTCTTACCTCCGTTCTGACTCTGCGGCGACCTTCCCTGAAATGTGACATGGCCATGGAGCTTTGAAATTCATTTATTGTGAAAAACATTCAGGGCAATTATGAAAACTCTGGCCTGATATTGGCTCAATTTATTTTAATTTTTCAAATCACACATCGGAGAAAATTATAAAATAATTGGCAATTGATTACACGATTTCAAAATGATCCATGTGAAGAAAGAAAAATTAAAAATTATAAATCTTCCAAGCTTCTGTTATCGACGTCTGCGTGGCGACCTCATTGCAGCATGCAAGTATACTCATGGTTTTTATAGGGTCCCGGAAAGATTCGAAACAGAATTATAAATGTTCGTAGTTCACCAATACTCAGCTTCTTCCTTCCTGATATTGAAAATATTGAAATAAGCTTGAATTTTGAAGAACGCTGATGAATACATGGTTTTTGCTCCAAAGTTACGTTAGTGCAGATACAGGAAAATGGGCCTGGTAAATTACTAAAAATGGTAATTATGGCTAGTCATCAAATACCAGAAGAAAATACGTGCCAACTTGTAAATCGACTGACCTTTGAGAAGACCTCAATGGCTTGTCACAAATACAGCTTTACCACTAGAACTTAAAACATTTACCTAACTTTCAAAAATATTTTCTAATGAAGAGGCTATTTCAGTCCTACGACACTCAAACTTGCAATTCTCTTCAAAACTAAGAATTTCTCATAATCTCCAGCTGCTGGCGGATCAGAACTTGGATTTGAATCTAATTGTATAAAATGTAGCTAATGTCGCCTGTCCTGAAGCAGGATCCATTAAAGTGGCGCTTAAATTAAGCGGTTCAGTTGTGCAAAAATAAAGTTTCTCAGTACATGCCGAGGCTGAACATACAGATTTCATTTCTATATTGATATGTATTCATTTCTATTCATAAAATTACGTTTCTCAGTACATAGACGATCAAATAAAACCCATGAACGATGAAACCATGGAATAAAGTACATGGACGATCGAATAAAAACTTCACTTCTACATTCACCTCTACGTATACCCACGCGTTACGGAGATGGTCGACTGCGTTGGTGCAGGCTCCATAAGTTGCTGCGATGGTCGACTGCGTTGGTGCAGGCTCCTTAAGTTGCTGCGATGGTCGACTGCGTTCGTGCAGGCTCCATAAGTTGCTGCGATGGTCGACTGCGTTGGTGCAGGCTCCTTAAGTTGCTGCGATGGTTATGGTAGACTGCGTTGGTGCAGGCTCCTTAAGTTGCTGCGATGGTCGACTGCGTTGGTGCAGGCTCCTTAAGTTGCTGCGATGGTAGACTGCGTTGGTGTAGGCTCCTTAAGTTGCTGCGATGGTCGACTGCGTTGGTGCAGGCTCCTTAAGTTGCTGCGATGGTAGACTGCGTTGGTGTAGGCCGCTCAAGTTGCTGTGAGGGATGTGTGGCTTCTGCCGCGTTTCGTTAACACGATCACAATTAATTTGTCCTAACTTCAGAAAGTAAATAGATGGAGCGAAATAATCATCCTTATTTTTTTCATTTTAGAAGACAAGGTACAACGGCAGGTGTAACAAACTGCTGCAACTTTCTCGATATTTTTTAGAGATCTTCTGATATCAAAAATAATTTGACGACAGGCAGCTGCACCAGTTGCGCTTGCGTGAGGATGACAAATATATTTTGCATGCCGGATTCATAACCTTCTCATATGGATGCTGTTGTTGGTTAAAAATTTCTAAAAATCGGTGGCGCTGACTTTTTTGGTAGATTCAAAATTTTCATTAAAATAACTGGGAATCTCATTCCTATAGCTATTTTTCGAGAGACAAGTTCATTTACGAGCCATTACGATGTCTTGGCATTGGAATACCATTCCGCCAGGTGAAAAGAGTCAATGAGTTTTTGTGGCATTTGAAAGATGGCGTAATAAACAATGCTTAAAGATGGTGGCGCTGAGCGTCGTAAAAAACCAAGCCTGACGTATCAAAGTTTCAGCCAGAGTTTAATTATAGCTTAGGCCTTCTTGCGGACACGGAATTGCCATCGTTTGATTATCAAATATAATCATGCAGCGTGCGACCATGTGTGGCTAATACTAGAGGGTTATCGGGTGAAATGAATATTGCGTGAAAGTGGAACATTTTATGAGGGGCTGTACAAGCTCTACAAATTGTTACTGTATATTATGAAAATTGTTGAAATAGTATGATTTGTTGAAATAGTACGCTTTCATAAATTCAAAAAGCCCTGTTTCGTAGCCAAGTGTTGAATATACCACATCATCTAAGAGGAAAGGTGTGATGGAAGCGTAACTATTTCTCAACAACTAAATATTCGCCTATCTGAAAAGACGTACATGTACACGAATCGATAATAGAGGTCGATTGACGTGATAAAATCTATTACGTGCGCTCTAATTCACGTCAATTCACGTGCGCTCTAATTCACGTGCGCTCAATTAAATTTTATGGAATTGAAAATGAAAAATTGAAAATGAAATTTTATGAAATTGAACGAGAAAATGAATTAGACGTCTGCTGCAAGTCAGGCTATCAATTTTTGTGTTTAATTAAGCACCAGGTTATAAAAGTGTTCACAGAGTGCAAACGGAAACTGGCGAGAGAGCCAACACTGCAGGGCTTCGTGGACGTCTACACAAACGTGCTTCTCCACTCCCACGTTGTGATGTTGCACATGGAAGAGGCTTGCCCATTGAGAGGTCTGGGTCTTCTCCACTCCCACGTTGTGATGTTGCACATGGAAGAGGCTTGCCCATTGAGAGGTCTGGGTCTTCTCCACTCCCGCGTTGTGATGTTGCACTGGAAGCGACTTGCCCATTGAGAGGTCTGGGTCTCTCGACAACGACGTTTCCACAAAGTTTATAACGACTAATGTTCTGGAGTTTTTGGGAAAAAGTTATTTCCGGTGAAAAGTGAGAATTTTATGCATGTTAAGCGAAAAATTTAAAATTCTTAGCTACATTGCGGCAGCAAAATCAATCAACTCAGTGCTTGTCAACATTTACTTGTCTGCGACCCTTGGACACTTCATTTTTTACGAACGCACACTTTTTGAAGTTATTGCGCAAAAATCTACGCGGAGCGTCATAGGAAGAAACATTACATATATAAAAGCAAAAGATAGGAATATAAAAAGGAATATATAAGAAAATATTATAGACCTTACCGATTTTGAACAGTTTAAAAAGTATAAGTACTACGTTGGAGCTGATTGCTCTTTGCAAGATCGTCCTATTATTATGTCTTCTATCGAAAGAAAGAATGTTTATCGTTCATTGTTTTTAACATTCTCATCGAATACAATCTGCTCAAATCGTATCAGCCGAATTGTGTCGATCTACTATTTGGTAGTCGAAGTTTTTTCTGTGATTGTATCGCATAATATTTCTTCCCTATCGCTTGCAATTTTGTCCTTTCTTCTTTGTACGATGCGTAAATGCTCTAATATTTGAACATGAAGAAAGACAGTATATATACGCACGCCCTCTCAACTGCATGGCAACATATCAGTTGCTTGCAAATTGTGCAATGTTTCATTGACCAAGCATTGTAGGATTTTCGAGATTTTTCATCAAATCATTCATTTCACTGTGTATTCAAGTGTTAGGATACGTATTGAAGAATTATTTAAAGGTTAAGTTAAACCTCTCATCTCACCTTTCCTTCCTTTCTCTCTATATATCGTGCTATCAGTTTTTTATTTTGAATTCTCAATCGCTGTCGGCAGCGTTTTAAAACCTCTTATAATCTGTTCGTCGGCTTCTTGGTGCTGCGTTATCATTCAATGTTTGCGAAATCAGTGCCAATGCACTATTTTCTTCGTTACCATTTACGTTCATGCAGATGTGTTACTATATGTATTCTTAGTTCGACTAAACTAAAAATGAATAAAATCACTTTAAAAGTCGAAATTCAATAGACAGACATAAAACCTAAATAGGACCTAACATTATATCGAAATAAACAGGACTAGATTGGAACAACTTAGTCCTAGGGGTACGACAAGAATATAAAATTCTAGCGATTTACTATTTCCAGATTGTATGAACGAAAGTACTAAACGCATTATTGAGACACGGTTTTCGTTTGAAGATACGTATAGAGACTCCAAAATTCTCAAATCCGAGCAGCCAGAAGTGGAACCGAGTATCCTGAAATCACTCTCAGATACAGCCTCAGCATGGAGGCGCACAGAAGAATGAGGAGGCTTGGCGAGAGGCAAGTTAAACGATAGCTCCTGCCACGGTGTTCAAAAACCTGGATGTAGAAGTTAAGCGACGTCATTCCAACGTACGTAGATGCACAGCGTGCACAACAGAACTCACAGACCAGGTTTGATCGCATCCGAGCAGGAATAACGTCCTTATACCTGAAGAAAGAACCAATTTTGAAATTATTCACCAGTAAAACATGCAAATTTATATTCGGGAAATATTTCAAACACAACATCTTTCGTTCTTTGGACATAGTTTCAAACGCACTACCAAAATAGGGCAATGTGCAATAAATAATTTTGCCCCTTTGTCCCTAGGACTAAGTTGTTCCAATCTAGTCCTGTTTATTTCGATATAATGTTAGGTCTTGTTTAGGTTTTATGTCTGTCTATTGAATTTTTACTTTTAAAGTGATTTTATTCATTTTTAGTTTAGTCGAACTGATGATGGAGCTGGACTTCAAAACGTTTTTAATATCAATATGGTGAATTTTCTTGGCGTTTTTTAAATTCCTTGTGAACTTGCAATATAAGCAGATTAATAATATAAGTACTTATATGTATTCCCAGATGTGTTACCCTTCATTGAGGGTAGCCCATTTGTTCTACTTGTATGTGTGCTAACTGAGTTGTTTCAACGGAAAATTGATTCAATTATTTTGTAAAAAACAGTTTGCGCCGACATATAGCAGTTACAAGGCAATTAGGATAGGTTAGGTTAGCGCTGTTAATGTTTGGGCGAAGAAGGATTGAAATACTCAAGTTGCCACTTGCAACGCACTGGGCTGACCATTTGGAACCCACAGTTTCTAAAGCATGTGTCAGTATCAATGATTTGAACCCGAGTCATCACTGCAGTTAAGTTCACGACCAGCAACTAAGACGACGCATTAGCAGGACCTTTTTGAATCCATAAGTCATTATAACGTATGTCGCATCAACGATTTTAACCTACGCCATATATCGCAGCTCAGCTCACGACCAGCAAAAACCTCATAAGCCTAGCTTTCATGCTGTTGCCCGCAGTTCGTTCGTGCCAGCACCATTTATCTGTTTGCACTTGAATTTCTCATTCCATAAAGTTAGACGAAGAGCTGAGCTTGGCTTCAGCTACGCTTTCTGCGTCTGTTGTTTTGACTCGTAGTATAAAATTTATTTCCTGGTATGCGCCTCGAATAGTTTTCTAGCAGTAGAAATCTTTTTATAAACAATAAAGTTGTGCCTTGACAGCTGAAAATTTCATGCCTTGCCCACTTTTTTTATTCCAAATTTCCTGGAAGATTAAGATCAAGTCGAGCTTGAATTAGCAAGGAGAATAATCGCGCACATTGGCGGACAACTATGGAAAACATCAAAATTCATGCGAGAATTGAATATACGTTTTGACTGACGAACAAGCGATTCAGTGTTGGAATAGTTACGCTCTTTGAGAGGTAAAGCCACTCCGATTTCTTTCGGTGGCCAGGATTAGCGTATCTGTGTTTTGGTTTGCTTCCAACGAATACGTTCACGTGAATAAGGTTAAAAATACACCAGACATGTCCGTACAAAATTATTTACTATAAACAGCAGAGGAGTGCGTCCTTGAACAGCGCTTCATGATTAATTAATCTTAAGTTATAGATTGAGAGTAAAATGCCCCTTTATGCTACGAAAATGCTTAAAACCCTGTGAACAGAGAAAAAAAAAGACATATTTGAGGCCATGAAAATCGAGAGTTGTTGACAGAATTACTTGTGTACTTGACCATTTTCATTAGAATGAGGAAATTATCCAAAATAAATGTAGGTAGGAAATATTTAAAGTGAAATAACATAATAAAATGACGGAATAGCTTCATCGTTTCTAACCATGACCACCACACGCTCGGACTACAACTCCGTTTCCCACACATAAGACGACATAAGGCGAGCAATACATTCTATTCAACCATACAAGAACTAATTTTCAATGTCACTAGATTGCTTGAATCGAAGAAAACTCCACAAAAATTATGTATTTATGTATTGAATAAATAGGTATTTCTGTATTATTCTGCCCTTTGCCTGTAAATTTAGGTTTTAACTTCTGTTTTTTTTTTTCTTTTGACTCCAAACATTATTAATTTTCTGACTGTATATGTGTTCTAGATTTATCAAACTGACGATGGAGCTGGTCTCCGAAACATTTTCAATAGAGAAATGCTAATTATTAATGTTACGGTAAGAGGACTATAGCATTAGCTACACAAGAGGATAGGACGCAGCAGAAGCTATACCGCACATGTTTTGGGCATTGCGCAAAAATTTCATGTATCCCTTTTCTCCCCAATGCTCGCTCCACTCGTTCTTCAGGAGCCAAAAGTCTGAGCCGTTCTCTGTTCCGTAGCCCACAACCAGCAAGCCGTGGTCTATGTACTGGCTTTCGCATAACCCATCGACGTAGATACCTGCGAATTTAGACACAATTTAAAAATACATCATAAGGGATTAAGCAACAGACATACTCGCCCATCAATCATCAACTGCTAATAAGAAACTCATTTTGTCACTAACGATCAATTCTGGCGGTAACTGTATGTACCTCAAAGTCAGTTTTACAGATGTGATTGTTTTACAGTTTGATTAGGCACAGGATCAAACATTTGTTGGCACAATTGAAACTTTCATTTCTACGCCTCCAATGTCCCTTCAATAACAGACAACAAATCGAAGAGAAACGTTACCCAAATGACGCAAAGATATATAAATTAGGAGCTAGCCTGATTAACCGGGATCTCCAGAGAAGCCAATTTGAACTTTCCAGACTAAAAATTGCTGACATCGGAAAGGTGACCACGTATGGCATAATTATTAGCAGTGAATTATCACCTGAGCTATAGAATTGGAATTCGTCGCTGGATGCGTCTACAGCAACAGACACAGGACCCACGGTGGCCACGGCTGCCTTCAGCGCATCCTCGTCGTTGCTTTTGATGTCCACGAAGCCTGTGTCTTCGGCGCCGACGTCATCCCTCTTGAACTTGCAATCACCATCCTGTTCATGAGTTTATTTATGATATAATTTGATTTCCAGCTTCACATAAACTTTAAATATTAAATGACACACATATTGTCAACTTTCTATGATATCATTTGAAGTTAATAATATTATTAATAAATAATTGATATTAAAAATATCTATCGACAATCATGTCCGAGGAAAGTACAATTTACGGTTTGATCATGATACCGGCGCTCGACCTATTCAAGCACACAAATAGAATTACGGACTCACCACGGCTGTGTATGGATATGATTCCTCGGTGTCGATGCCGCCGTTATCTTTTATGTATCGGAAAGCGAACTCCATGAGTCCGCCATTGCAGCCCTCGTTACCGTAGTGGCCCGAACAGTCCACCAGGTTCTGTTCAGACAGACTCACCAGCTGGCCCGTCTTGAGGAAGTGCTGGCCTTCCAATGATCCCGTCTAGTATAAGAAGAGATACAGGTACAATTATCGAACAATAAACCTACAAAGCGTTAGCGTGAATAAGTCTGTTAAGACTGGATACAAACTAGTTTGACATCACCCTTTGTTTCATACTATTGATAACTTTTCTTGATAGTCATCTCATATCACTCAAAGAATTATCCTTATATCATATACGACATTTTAACCAATATGCTTCCTAGACGGAAATTCTACCGTAAAATAATGAACCTGTATAACTTTGAATAAAAATTAAGATCTTTCTGAAACTTAACGTGTGATTAGCCTCAATCTAGTAGGCGAACACTCCAGACATGGGACCGATTATCGCAAAGCCGAAATATTTTCTAACTCATATAACCGGAAATTTTGTAAAACATTTCAAATACGAGTAAGTGTAATTTCAAGTCTGATATGTGGATGGTAACTCCAGAAAAAATGACCACATCGCGATTACCTTAAAGTATAAAAAAGGTGTGTTTTTTATGTGGCTTGACGTTTGGCGGAGAAAGTTTATATTAATTTATAGTTCCAAATACGATTTTGGCAGCTAAAAAATTCCCAATTAGTTTATAAATTTTTAATTTAAATAAGTGTATTTATTAGCTATACTGACGTACCGCGGAGAAAGCCCAGCACGAGCCACATTGGCCCTGGCTCTTGATGGGAGTGACGGCCCCCTTGGTGCGCCAGTCCACGGAATCGGGGAGCTTCACGTCGCTGTCGGGCGCCACGAAGCGCGATGCCCCGTAGGTTCTGTTCATGCTATTGCCTCGATAGCCGTTCATCGTGTGCACGAACTCGTTATGCAGCTGCGAAGAAGTTCGATGAAATTAGAAGTTCGATGCTGCATATAATGCAGTGTTTTAGGCATAGAAGGAAACTGGGCTGAAATACCGCGTTAATAGAGAAACATATATATCCTTATTGTTTAAGCTTACTTGTGAATGGTTCGAATATACGATCATATCGCAGAGGTATTATTATGTCATAATTGTACTCCATGTCTCATAGAACGTTACTAACGTAGAAAGCGATCGATGGGAGTAAATTATTAAACTGGAAAACAATTATCAAGGCGTCATTGAACCAAATTAGCTAAACGTACATTATTTAGATAATCATTGAAAGTAGCTTAGCCGTCCTGTATTTATGAAGTATTGTCAAAGGACATTTACAGGGTGATAGTTCAACAGATGATAACTTTTCACCGGTTCATAATTCAATCAAATAATTTTGACGAAGACCAAAGTTCTTCACATTGAATGCAAGAACATTTGCGAACAGTCACAAAAACCTAATGCAACGCAGTTATATGAACTCACCATATCTCCAAAGTGATTCATCTTCAAGTCGTATGTGCGCTCTCCTTTGTTGTACAGTTGGTTGTGTCTGTCAATCTTCATCTTGTTCTCGGCAAAGACTTTCAGGCGGAAGGCCTCTTCCACGGGCTCATACTTCTTGTTGTAGACGAGCTGAGGGAGGAAAACTTTGCACTTGTTTGTTGTGTTCAGGAGTGTGCTATGTATAATACTTCAACTGGTTGCTCGCATCACCAATCAATTTAAATTTCGAAGCCAAGAAGCATGCCAAATATATTAGATTTTAATGAAAATGCTACCTTGACGCAGCTCCAATGTCTGTTCGTGTGGTGACAAAGGAAATATAGAATTTTTGCTGCAATTTAGTTTGTCATATAAATCTCTCTTATTGTACTTGACATGTGAAACTTACGAACTGGAGAGAGAAGGTGCAACATTTCTCAACATTGAAAAGAATGCCTTAAGGAATCACAGCAAGTCTACACGAATTCTTGATACCTTGAATGACTCCCATTCCTCCTTGACTTGGTCGTAATAAGAGGCAGCACAGGCAGCAGCGGCCAAGCCCAGGAGCAGCACCACCAAACGCATCTGCAATCCAAATCCAGACTTGTTTTTATGCCAATTACATATAATTCAGGGAGCACTTAATTTTTTCCGCGACTACAATTTTATTTAAATTTGAATTGTGGAATTGTCGCCACTCGTACGCCCACCGTCTCCAGGGTATCAAGACTCATCGCAGAAAAACTGGATGGTCTCTTGCCGGCACAAAATCCCCCTATATACATTTAGGCACAGCTGTGAAGACAGACCGATATGTTCGGTATATGAAGTATCTAATTGATATATAGTTTTTTATGATTAGAATAAGCGTTGGTGCGAATGATGTAGTGTAAAGCAATACATGACGCACCTACGATCTTGTATTATATGTTATATAAATTTTATGTATGTGAGCCTTGAGGAACATTAATTTAGAGCCAACAACTCAGAACAGCGGGCAATGTTTTCTGATAGGGGAAATTTTGATTAATACTCTCTGACAATAACAAATCGTTCTAATTAAAATGCTAAGGATAATGAGAAGTTTAAACTGAAATAACTTATTATGTATTGGGCATCATACCTTTGGCAAAAGTCGAGAAGTTTGGAACTTAGAAGACGAGATGATACCAATTACTTTCAGTTCACGCAATCGGAAGCTGATCGTCGACTATCCCTGCACCGGCATTTGCTTTGTGACGGTAGGCAGCGTCGAAGCTCTATTTATATCACTCGTTAGGCATAGCAGCTGACCTGCAGTTGGGCAGAGGCAGACTATCGTTACAATCTAAACAAAGGAAAATTTCCCGCAGTATTTCCGACCCTCTGTACACAGTCCGGGCGCGTTTCAGCAATAACACAAATTATTTTTTTTTCAAAATTGGAGGCAACTTCGTGCACTGCCACTATGGTGTCAGACGTCAAGTGTAGATTTTGTTTATGGTAATCCTATTTTTTCGGAGGAATAAAATATCATTGTTGGAATAATATATTTTTATAACCTCGTTCTGCTTATAAGTTATAACACGTAACCTGATTTTTTATTGGTAATATGGTTTTACATCTTAAATGTTCATTATGTTAATAAGATACAATATTTGTTAAATTGAATTTCATAAAACATTATCGAGTTTTGATTATGAACATGAAATCAATATACGAATGAGATTGTCCAACATTTTCTTATCATTCATTGTAATCTAATATCCTCTCGACCTGACAACATAATAAAAAAATCTCGCGACAATATCCAAAGAGTTGAATGTAGCAACATAGAAAAATAACTGCGCTGGTACGCCAATAAATGTTATCAATATTACTGCCTATGCTATCTATATATTTATATTAAAAGTAATTCAAATATGCAATAACAGTCCTAGTGGTAAGTGGTAAAGGTGATGTGTGGGTTGGCCGCAAGGAGCAGCTGTGGCTGTGATTGAGAAGGCAAAGTTAAATTTGCTGGGTGTGTAAAAGTTGAGAGAGTCAAGCAGGATGCAGGAATTGAACGTTGCCTATCGGAGAAGAAAATTACAAAAAATATTAATTTGAATATATCAATTGCAGATATATATCCCTTTTTTGCTTTAAGTGGTGGGTCACATTTGTCTGATTGAATTTATTTTTGTAGATAATTTAATGCAAATGGTGCTCGTTACTATGGTAAAAACAGTATACCCTTGAAAACACCGCTCTTCACAAATAAATATATTTCAGCCCCTAAAAGTTGGCTTGATTGTATTTTTCGAATATATTACATCAAGCGACGTGGATAGCAGAAGCGAAGGTCGGAACAGAGGCCTCCAAGACACCAATTTCAACAATCGAAGAGAAGGCAAGAAAATACCACCTTCACTATAGACACCATGTTCTATTGATATGGAAGCAATTATTGGTACAAATTAAAGAAAATCATTGGTTACACGTCTTCTACAGTTAGTTTCATGTGGCTACCCATGCTTTCTACAATATGATGTGCAGCATCGGTCGTAACGCTCGTTGAGAATATTGGCTGGTACAATGTTGCAATCATAAAAATTGTATTACTTAAGTTCAGATGCTGCTCTGTTCACCAATTTTACACAGATGCTTCATACCACTCTTCAATTTGCTTGAATATCTGAACAATATTTAGGAAAATGGTAGTTTTATTCACCGGGAGTTATCATTGTTGAATACAATCGTTATCATTTTTACACCGGGAGTTATCACCGGTACGGTCATCAGTAAGATACGGCCACAATTTCCATCAGCAAATTACGGACCAGGCAATAAATCCAGCAGCTATCTCAATCAATCGTCAGTTATGGAAAGATCGGGTTCCAAAGGCAGAATCCCTTTGTCACGAAAAGTTCAAGAATGGGCAACAGGCCATGCATGGGCCTATTTCTTCAATACCGACACACTTCTATTCTATTCTATTAAATAAGACATTTAAATCTCCAGGAAAGAAGAATCAATGCCAAGAGCATACAATGTTTTTCAATTGATAGACTGTTGTTCTTATTCGATTGTTGAGAATCATGCTATGGTAATGCAGCAAGATTATTTACACTATTAAAACTTAATGCTCACTCTGAGCATTAAATAAAGCAAAAATAATTTATGTTACAGAGTGCTACATCTTTTACAAAATATCGCCTATATTAAGAACTCGCTTTGTTTTTAGCCACAGCTGCACATGCAAGAAACTCGTAAATTCTTAAATTATGTTGAATCTAGATGTGCCTGAAATAATTATTTTTATTCAGTAAGATCTTAACTAAATAGGCAGCAAACGTTCAGCAACAAATCAAAATTTTGACGTCCAAAATATCATGATGTGATGATCTTGTTGTACGTACGTATACGTGACTTTACCGCCTTGCCTCGGCCCCAGCGATTCGACAGCGTAAGCCGAGCCACTATTGGGCGAGACGGCCAATTTCTGCGCCAATACATCGTCAGCCTCGCACTTATCGCCAGTGGAATGTCTTTGATTTCTGACCAGATAAAAGACCTTGCTCTAATCCTTGCAGTTTTAGCCGGTATAGCTGCAGTTTATAAGAATCCTAATTTTTGATTTTCTATGTTTAGTAAAATTTTTCCAAACAAAAGTTTAATTGACGCAGTTCCCTCGACCTACGGCTATAGCATTCGTTTTTAGACCAAGATACCGATGCCTGTTGTGCCCCGTGGAACCCAGCTATTTGGTTCATTTGATTTGTACTGTATCTTTCATGATTGATTATTTGGTAAAAATGTCGTTATAATGTATTTATAAATTTTACCTTATCCTTCCTTATGTATATTTTGTCGTTGCTTTCTAGAGAGTGTATGTCGTAAAAAAAGTCGTTTCTTGTCCTGTCTTGTTTTCTTGTGGAATGTTTCCACAAAGAATATCATGGCAGAACGTCTCTTTGCACTCAGAATACTCTATTTAAACAATTTCAATTTCTCGATGGTAGTTCTGGTTGCATGTTCTACACTGAACTTAGCCTCGCGCTACCAATTTATTAACATAAAGTATTTTTCCGTGATACTCTCTACTCTCGTGCTGTGTAGCCAGGGTTGCACGGGGCACCTGCCCAGGGAGCTGTTCACCTACCCACCCGGGCTGGGTTTTTTATTGTTAAAAAACCCGGGCTTTTATATAAACACGTTAAGTAAAAAGTTGGTTTAAAATAAAATTTTAGAATGAATCAAACTGATTTTAAAGTTTTGAACATCAAAAGCAAGACTATTTGATAGAAGCTGCCAAAGAAATACATATTTCGCTTTCTTGAACAAAAACATTATCTCATATATGTACTGAAAACCTCTATAAAAAGTCTACATGGATTTGGATCCTAGAAAGTTCCACACATTATGAAGCTTTACAAATGACACAAGGTCCCCTATCTTGCTCTATACAGTCATTTAGGACCAATCACAGTGACATGATTTAAAAAAATTAACACCTGAAAATTCCTTCATATCAAAGCTAATTTTGTGATTTGTCTAAATTCTTAGCAATTTTTGCCACATCATTGCTGGAGAAAGAGTTTAAGTTAAATATCTGACATAAGTGAAAGCAGCAAGCTCTCTGCTGTTGACGAAAATGGAGTGAAAGGCAGAAGAGCTGCATTTTGTCACCTTGACAACCACTCACTAAGACGAGAGCAGCTCGATATTTTAGGCGTCAGCTTCCATCGCGGCTTCTATACATTTCTAGGAAACAATAGAAATGCATATAATCATCAGGTAAAAAGACTATGATCGACTACACAAGAAACCAAATAATCGACTACACACAATATTCATTTCGCCCGACGACCCTCTTTTGTATTTGCATGCATACATGTTCGCACACTGCATGATTCGATTAGATGCCCAACAGTTCCCATGTCCGCAAGAAGGCTTAAGCTTTTATTAAACTCTGGCTGAACTTTGATACGTTAGGCTTGTTTTTTTTCGACGCCTAGCACCATCATTTTAAGGCATTGATTTCATAAATTCATAAAGCCTCGTTTCGTTGCCAAGTATTGAATATTTATCATCATCTAAAAGACGGGTGTGGTGGAAGCGTAACTATTTCACAACAACAATATATTAGCCTATCTGAAGAGATGTACATGTACACGAATCGATAACAGTGTGGATTGACGTGATAAAATCTATTACGTGCACTTTAATATGCGACGCTCAATTAATTTTTATGGAAGGCTTGTAGATAGAACGAGAAAATGAATTAGACGTCTGCTGCATGTCAGGTATAAATGTTTGTATTTTATAAGCGCCAAGTTTTAAAGTTGTTCACAGGGTGCAAACTGAAACTGGCGAGGGAGCCAACACCGCAGGGCTTCGTGGACGTCCACACAAACGTCCTTCTCCACTCCCACGTTGCGATGTTGTGTCAGAGCTCATTATATTAAGCTCTACCTGAAGACTGGGTTACGTGACTATAAGGTCGAGGGGGATTTTTAAGACACATCTGTATGATAACATCTCTTATATACGGGGTGGTTAAACAGGAGTACGATACAGAGGTATAAGCTTACGGCGTCGACCGTAAGGTCGGAGAACTCAACCGACACGTTACATCGCGTTACACGTTACATCACGTTACTTAAGGTTGCTAGCCCTTATATAGCATTCGCTTCCGCCCACAACTAAGGTATTGATCGCGTGATCTATCACGCATCTTCCAGATTCTGACTCATGTCACTAATCTCTATCAGATCAAGTGAGTATTAAGTCTCAATTACGTTATAAAAATTGTTATAGTAAATTATATTCATTACGTCTCAATTAGTTGTTGATTATAATGAGACGTCAGATTGACACCGGACAGTTGCACTGGAGGACGCTTGCCCATTGAGAGGTCTGGGGTCTCTCGACAACGACGTTTTCATACAACATGCCCATATCATATCAACCAAAGTATGACGATCTATAATTGGTACTCGAAGTTTTCACTATGATTGTATCGCATAATATTTATTCCCTATCGCTTGAAATTTTGTCCTTTCTTCTTTGTACGATTCGTAAATGCTCTAATATTTGAACATGAAGAAAGACAGTATATATAGGCACCCCTCTCCACAGCATTGCAACATCAATTGCTTGCAAATTGTTCAATGTTTTATTGACCAAGCATTGTAGGATTTTCGAGATTTTTCATCAGATCATTTTATTTCACTATGTTTTCAAGTGTTAGGATACGTATTGAAAAATTATTTAGGGTTAGGTTAAACCTCTCATCTCAACTTTATTTTCTTTCAATCTATATAGTGAGTGCTATCAGTTTTTATTTTGAATTCTCAATCGCTGACGGCAGCGTTTTAAAACCTCTTCATCTGTTCGTCGGCTTCTTGGTGCTGCGTTATCATTCATTGTTTGCGAAATCAGTGCCAATGCACTATTTACTACGTTATACCATTTACGTTCATGCATGCAGATGTGATACTAAATGTATTCTCAGATGTGTTTCCATTTATTGAGGGTAGCCCAGCTGTTCTTTGTATGATACCCGAGTTGCTTCAACGGAAAATTGATGCAATTATATTGTAAAAAATAGCTAGAGCGACATAAAGCAGTGACAAGGCAATTAAGACAGGCTAAGTTGGCGCTGTGAATGTTTGGTCGAAGCAGGATTGAAATACTTAAGTCGCACTCAAGCGTTAGACGACGGATTAAGAGATCAAGAAGATCCTAGAAGATTAAGATCAAGTCAAGCTCATATTAGCAAGGAGAATAATCGCGCACATTGGTGGACAACTATGGAAAACATCAAAATTCATGCGAGAATTGAATATACGTTTTGACTGACGAACAAGCGATTCAGTGTTGGAATAGTTACGCTCTTTGAGAGGTAAAGCCACTCCGATTTCGGTGGCCAGGATCAGCGTATCTGTGTTTTGGTTTGCTTCCAACGAATACGTTCACGTGAATAAGGTTAAAAATACACCAGACATGTCCGTACAAAATTATTTACTATAAACAGCAGGAGAGTGCGTCTTGAACAGCGCTTCATGATTAAAAAAATCTCAAGTTATAGATTGACAGTAAAATGCCCCTTTATGCTACGAAAATGCTTTTTAGAGAAAAAAAGGACACGTATGACGCCACGAAAATCGAGAGTTGTTGACAGAATTACCTGTATACTTGACCATTTTCGTTAGAATGAAGAAATTCAACAAAATAAATGAAGGCAGGAAATATTTGAAGTAAAATAACATAATAAAATGCCGGATAAGCTTCATCGTTTTCTCACTATGACCACCACACGCTGAGACAACTCCGTTTACCACACATACAGTAAGTCGACATAACGCGTGCAATACATTCTATTTAGCAATACAGGAACTAATTAATAATGTTACGGTAAGATCACTAGCATTAGCTACACAAGAGGATAGGACGCAGCAGTAGCTACACCGCACATGTTGTCGTCATTGCGCGCAAGTTTCATGTATCCCTTTTCTCCCCAAGACTCGGTCCATGAGTTCTTCACGAGCCAAAAGTCTTGGCCGTTCTCTGTTCCGTAGCCTACCACCAGCACGCCGTGGTCCAGGTCTTCGGTGGAGCATAACAGATCGATGTAGATACCTGCGAATTTGGACACAATTTAAATATACATCATAATGGGTTACGCTACAGACATCCTGGCCCATCCATGATCAGCAACTAATAAGAAACTTATTTTATCACTAACGATCAACTATGGCGGTAACTGTGTGTAGCTCAAAGTTAGTTTTAAAGATGCGATTGTTTTGCAGTTTGCAGTTTGATAAGGCACAGGATCAAGCATTTGTTGGCACAATTGCAACTTTCACTTCTACGCTTTCTATGCCCTTGCACTAACAGACAACAAATCTAAGAAAAACAACCTTAACTAATTGATACAAGAAATAGAAATTAGGAGCTAGCCTGAATAATTAGGGGAGCGTCTGGGTCCAAAATCGAAATTTCGGCTTTTCCGGTTTTTAGTCTCATATTAAAGCTTACATTCTAAGCTATCCAACTGTACCAAAACCATCTCTGTACGTTGATTTATGCGTTAAGGGCAGATCATGAAAGGGAGGGAGGTGGGGGAGTTCTTCAACAAATTAGATGGGGGAAATTAGTGGCCGAGCACTATAAATAGACTGTCTGCTAGAGCTGAGCTTCATTAGCCCGACTGGTGTCCTATGGGGTGCTGTGCTAGCAGTTGCTCCCACCACCCTTGACTGGAATCAAGCTCCTGTAACGCTCAGTTTCGTAGCCTTGCTACATTGAGTGGCTATTCCTATGCGCGCGGGACTTTGTCGAGCTGTCCTGAAAAGTTAACATTTTGTCAGGGCAAACCTATCTCCTCCTATAGTTTTGAAGCTACAGCAATGGGAGATATACCATTCGATTCGTAATTAAAATATCTATCAATTCGTCGTAGTTTTTTTTCGAATTTCGTTATATTTTTGAAAATATTTTGAAAAAAGGGTGCGGAAATTGAAAAAAAAACGAAAATTTTTCGAAAAATTTTGAAAA
Organism: Hyalella azteca; assembly: GCF_000764305.2. Classification (NCBI taxonomy): domain Eukaryota; kingdom Metazoa; phylum Arthropoda; class Malacostraca; order Amphipoda; family Hyalellidae; genus Hyalella; species Hyalella azteca. The sequence continues at coordinate 52,226 of NW_025941294.1, read as the reverse complement.
AATGCTCCCACTTCCACAAAAATTCGAAATTCGAAAAAAGCTACAACGAATCGATAGATATGGTCCTTACGCATCGAATGATATGCGTATCGATGTTGTAGCTTCAAAATCCTAGGAGGACCCCTTTTTTGGCCGTTTTCTAAGAATTTCACCTTTTCTTTGATTTTTTTGAAAAATTCACACGAACAAAAAAGTCTTAGAATTCTCTTTTACATATGTGTACCAAGTTTCAAAACGATCCGTCTGTAAACAAAAAAGTTTTTTCACCACCCAGACGCTCCCCTTAACCGGGATCTCCAGAGAAGCCAATTTGAACTTTCCCGACTAAAAATTGCAGACATTGGAAAGGTGACCATGTATAGCAAAATTCATAACAGTGTATGTCACCTGAGCTATAAAATTGGAATTCGTTGCTGGATGCGTCCATAGCAATGGACACAGGACCCAAGGTGGCCACGGCTGCCTTCAGCGCATCCTCGTTGCCGCTCTCGATGTCCACGAAGCCTGTGTCTTCGGCGCCTACGTCATTCCTCTTGAACTCGCAATCACCATCCTGTTCATGAGTTTATTTATGATATAATTTTATTTCCAACTTCACATCAACTTTAAATATTAAGTGACACACATATTGTCAACTTTCTATTATATGTTTTTGTAGTTAATAACATTATTTATAAATAATCAATATTAAAAATATCTATCGACAATCATGTCCGAGGAAAGCACAATAATTACGGTTTGATCATGATACTGGCGCCCGACCCATTCAAGCACACAAATAGAATTACGGACTAACCTCGGCTGTGTATGGATATGATTCCTCGGTGTCGATGCCGTCGTTATCTTTTATGTACTGGAAAGCGAAGTCCATGAGGCCGCCATTGCAGCCATCGTTACCGTAGTCGAACGAGCAGTCCACCAGGTTCTGTTCAGACAGACTCACCAGCTGGCCCGTCTTGCGGAAGTGCTGGCCTTCCAATGATCCCGTCTAGTATCAGAAGAGATACAGGTACAATTATCGAACAATAAACCTACAAAGCGTTAGCGTGAATAAGTCTGTTAAGCCTGGATACAAACTAGTTTGACATCACCCTTTGGTTCATACTATTGATAACTTTTCTTGATAGTCATCGCCCATCACTAAAGGAATTATCATTATATCATGTACGACATTTTAACCAATATACGTACTTCCTAGATGGAAATTCTACCGTAAAATAATGAACCTGTATAACTTTGAATACATGTGAAGTTCTTTCTGAAACTTAGCGTCAGATTAGCCTTAATCCAGTAGGCGAACACTCCAGACATGGGACAGATTTTCGCAAATCCAAAAAATTTTCTAACTCATATAACCGAAAATTTTGTAAAACATTTCAAATACGAGTAAGTGTAATTTCAAGTCTGATATGTGGATGGTAACTCCAGAAAAAATGACCACATCGCGATTACCTTAAAGTATAAAAAAGGTGTGTTTTTTATGTGGCTTGACGTTTGGCGGAGAAACTTCACATAAATTTATAGTTCTAAGTATGATTTTGACAGCTAAAAAATTTCCAATTAGTTTATGAATTTTCAATGAAAATAAGTGTATTTTCTAGTTATACTGACGTACCGCGGAGAAAGCCCAGCACGAGCCACATTGGCCCTGGTCCTTGACGGGAGTGACTGCCCCCTTGGTGCGCCAGTCCACGGAATCGGGGAGCGTCACGTCGCTGTTGGGCACCACGAAGCGCGATGCCTCGTAGGTTCTGTTCATGCTATTGCCTCGATAGCCGTTCATCGTGTGCACGAACTCGTTATGCAGCTGTGAAGAAGTTCGATGAAATTAGAAGTTCGATGCTGCATAACAAAGAAGGAAGCCTACGCAGCGTTATTTACAGACTCGCAGCGATGCTGACTATAACCTATACGCAAGAGCTCGAAATCAAGCTAAAGAAAGCTGTCGCACCACAGTAAAAACACTCGAAAAAAGTATTGCTACAAATGCAAAAAAGAACCCGAAAGCCTTCTTTTTGTACGCTAGCTCGAAGTGCAAGATGAAGGATGGTGTTTCTGATTTAAAAGTAGATCAACGAAAGATATCCTCTGATGAGGGCAAGGCTAATGTACTTAATCTTTTTTCAGTAGCGTATTCACTGAAGAAGACTTTAACAGTATTCCAGCTATTGAGGAGCGCCCAGTCGGCTCTAAATTAACAAATTTTGAAATACAAGAAGAAGAGGTTCTCATGCGCCTTATCGCTGTAAATCAAAACAAATCATGTGGACCAGACCGCTTCCACCCAAGATTAATCAAAACAAGGAGTGAGCAACTGTCCTAGCCGGCCCTCTGACGTCATTTTTTCGAAAAACTTTAAACGAAGGGATCTTGCCGGCAGACTGGAAAGAAGCTCAAGTGACACCATTGTTCAAAAAAGGTGACAAAAGCTGCCCGGGCAACTATCGCCCTGTCAGTTTGACAAGTGTCATTTGCAAGGTAATGGAATTTGTTGTGAGGGATGGATTGATAGATCATTTGACTGCTAATAATCTCCTATCAGTCTGTCAACATGGCTTTATTGCCGGGAGATCCTGCACCACTAACCTCTTGTCTACTCTAAACGAATGGACCCGCCTGCTGGACGAAAGGGAGCCAGTAGATGCAGTGTACCTTGACTTTGCTAAGACATTTGACAGTGTCCCACATGAGCGGCTGTTGCGTAAATTGAAGTCTTTTGGAATTGAGAGTAATGTACTCGAATGGATCAGAGATTTTCTAGTGGGGAGCCGACAACGTGTAAGTATTAATGGGTCCGTTTCAGACGGGGCTTCAGCGCGCAGCGGCGTGCCACAAGGAAGCGTTCTCGGGCCTATTCTATTCGTTGCGATTATAAACGATCTGCCAGAAGCTGTGTCTAGCGTTTGCTCGATATATGTTCAGTCTTAAAATGCCTAGCAAATTACGGACCAGGCACGAAGTTCAGCAGCTATCTCAATCAATCGTCAGTTATGGAAAGATCGGGTTCCAAAGGCCGGATCCCTTGTGAAACAAGTCACAAAAAATTTAAGAATCGGCAACAGGCCATATGGGCCTATTTTCTTCAATGCCTATACTTCTATTCTATTCTATAATACAGTGTTTCAGGCATAGAAGGCAACGGCTGCAATGACGCGTTAATAGAGAAACATATATATCCTTATTATTTAAGCTTACATGTTAATGGTTAGAGTATACGATCGTATCGCAGATGTATTATCATGCATAATTGTACTCCATGTCTCATGGAACTTTACTAACGTAAAAAGTAATCCATGGGAGTAAATTATTAAACTGGAAAACAATGATTAAGGCGTCATCGAACCGAATTTTTAAACGTACATTCGATAATCATCAAAAGTAGCCCAGCCGTCCTGTATTTCTGAAGTATTGTCAAATGACATTTACAGGGTGATGGTTCAACAGATGATAACTTTTCGCCGGTTCATAATTCAATCAAAATAACTTTGACGTGGTCACGTGGACCAAAGTTCTTCACATTGAATGCAAGAACATTTGTGAACAGTCGCAAAAACCTAATGCAACGCAGTTATATGAACTCACCATATCTCCAAAGTGATTCATTTTCAAGTCGTATGTGCGCTCTCCTTTGTTGTACAGTTGGTTGTGCCTTTCAATCTTCATCTTGTTCTCGGCGAAGACTTTCAGGCGGAAGGCTTCTTCCACGGGCTCATACTTCTTGTTGTAGACGAGCTGAGGCAGGAAAAACTTTGCACTTGTTTGTTGTGTTCAGAAGTGTGCTATGTATAATACTTCAACTGGTTGCTCGCATCACCAATCAATTTAAATTTCGAAGCCAAGAAGCATGCCAAATATATTAGATTTTAATAAAAATGCTACCTTGACGGAGCTCCAATGTCTGTTCGTGTGGTGACAAAGCAAATATAGAATTTTTGATGCAATTTAGTTTGTCATATAAATCTCTCTTAGCGTAGTTGACATGTGAAACTTACGAACTGGATAGAGAAGGTCCAACATTTATACCATTAATCAACATTGAAAAGAATGCCTCAAGAAATCACTTGCAAGTCAAAACGAGTTCTTGATACCTTGAATGACTCCCATTCCTCTTTGACTTCATCGTAATAAGGCGCAGCACAGGCAGCAGCGGCCAAGCCCAGGAGCAGCACCGCCAAACGCATCTGCAATCCAAATCCAGACATGTTTTATGCCAATTACATATAATTCAGGGAGCACTTAATTTTTTTCCGCGACTACAATTTTATTTAAGGGGGGGTATACCCTCCAGAAAAACTTCCACATTTACACATGGATCTTTCTGAAAACTTCACACATATATGTAAAACCAAAATACAAGAACATTTTGTTCGAATGATTTTTCGGAAAAATTAATAGAAGCGTGAAATTCATAACAAACTTACAAAAAAAGGGGGTACTTTAGAAATCTATCTCCTCCTAGGGTTTTCAAGCTACAACATTGAAACGCATATCATTCGAGGCGTAAAGACCATATCAATCGAGTAACGAAGCCTGATTTTTGATTTTTGCCTTAGTTTTTTACACGCATTTTTCCGTTTTCTTCTCATTTTCTTCAAATTTTTCCCCCTCCCCTCCCATTTTGATTCCAAACTATGCACAAATAAAAAGAAAAGGCTTCGTTACTCGATAAATATGGTCTTTACGAATCGAATGGTATAGGTATGTCTCATCGCTGTAGCTTTAAAACTCTAGGAGGAGATAGGTTTGCCATGACAATAACTGTGAATGTTCAGGAGAGCGCGACAAAGTCCCGCCCGCATCACAATAGGCACTCAATGTAGCAAGGATACGAAACTAAACGTTTCTGGAGCTTGATTCCACTCAAGGATGGTAGGCAATGACATACATACCTCCACATACAACGCCAGGCGGGTTTCTGAGCTGCACCTCAAGCAAACACTGTATTTATAGTGCTGGGCAGCGAATTAGTTCCTATCTAATTTCTTAAAGAACTCCTCCACCCGCCCCCCTTTTATGATCTGTCGTGAAAGCATAAATCAACGTACAGAGATGGCAATGGTACCGTTGGATAGGGCAGAATGTCAGCTTCAAGATGAGACTAAAAACCGAAAAAGCCAAATCCGAAAATTTTAGGGTATACCCCCCCTTAAATTTAAATTGTGGAGTTGTCGCCACTCGTACGCCTACCGTCTCCAGGGTATTAAGACCCATCGCAGAAAAACTGGATGGTCTCTTGCTGGCGAAAAATCCACCTATATACATTTAGGCACAGCTGTGAAGACAGACCGATATGTTCGGTATATGAAGTATCTACTTGATATATCGTTTTTTTATGATTAAAATAAGCGTTGGTGCGAGTGATGTAGTGTTAAACAATACATGACGCAATACAGCAATACATCTTGTATTATATGCTATATAAATTTTATGCATGTGAGCCTTGGGGAACATTAATTTAGAGCCAACAACTCAGAACAGCGGGCAATGTTTTCTGATTGGGGAAATTTTGATTAATACTCCCTGACAGTAAAAAATCGTTCAAATCAAAGTGCTTAGGATAAAGAGAAGCTTAAACAGAAATAACTTATTATGTATTGGGCATCATACCTTTGGCAAAAGTCGAGAAGTTTCGAACTTAGAAGACGAGATGATACCAATTACTTTCAGTTCACGAAATCGAAAGCTGATCGTCGACTATCCCTGCACCGGCATTTGCTTTATGACGGTAGGCAGCGTTGAAGCTCTATTTATATCACTCGTTAGGCATAGCAGCTGACCTGCAGTTGGGCAGAGGCAGGCTATCGTTACAATCTAAACAAAGGAAAATTTTCCGCAGTATTTCCGACCCTCTGTACACAGTCCGGGCGCGTTTCAGCAATAACACAAATTATTTTTTTTTCCAAAATTGGAGGCAACTTCGTGCACTATGGTGCCAGAAGTTAAGTGTAGATTTTGTTTATGGTAATCCTATTTTTTTCGGAGGAATGAATATCATTGTTGGAATAAAATGTTTTTATAACCTCGTTCTGCGTATAACCTGTTACTTGGTTTTAGTTTTTTATTGGTGACATGGTTTTGCATCTTATATGTTCATTACGTGAATAAGTTATAATATTTGTAAAATCAAATTTCTTAAGGCATTTTCGAGTTTTGATTGTGAACATGAAATCAACTTGTTAATTAGATTGTCCAAAATTTGTATATCATTCATTGTAAATCCTGTTTACTTGACACTATAATGAAAAAATCTCTCGACAATATCTAACAACTTGAATGCAGCAACATAAAAAAATAACTGCGCTAGTACGCCAATAAATGTTATCAATATTACTGCCTATGCTATCTATATATTTATATTAAAAGTAATTCAAATATGCAATAACAGTCCTAGTGGTAAGTGGTAAAGGTGATGTGCGGGTTGGCCGCAAGGAGCAGCTGTGGCTGTGATTGAGAAGGCAAAGTTAAATTTGCTGGGCGTGTAAAAGTTGAGAGAGACAAGCAGGATGCAGGAATTGAACGTTGCCTATCGGAGAAAAAATTACAAAAAATATTTATTTGACTATAGCAATTGCAGATATTTATCCCTTTTTCTGCTTAAAGAGGTAGGTCACATTTGTTTCATTTAATTTATTTTTGTAGATAATTTAATGCAAATGGTGATCGTCACTGTAGTAAAAACAGTATACCCCTGGAAACACCGCTCTTCACAAATAAATATATTTCAGCCCCTAAAAGTTGGCTTGATTGTATTTTTCGAATATATTACATCAAGCGACGTGGATAGCAGAAGCGAAGGTCGGAACGGAGGCCTCCAAGACACCAATTTCAACAATCGAAGAGAAGGCAAGAAAACAACACCTTCACTATAGACACCATGTTCTATTGATATGGATGCAATTATTGGTACAAATTAGAGCAAATCATTGGTTACACGTCTTCTTCAGTTAGTTTCATGTGGCTACCCATGCTTTCTACAATATGATGAGCAGCATCGGTCGTAACACCCGTTATGAAATATTGGCATTGGCATATGTTGCAATCATAAAAATTTTATTTCTTAATTTCAGATGCTGCTCTATTCATCAAATTCAAAACAGATGCTTCATAACAATCTTCAATTTTCCTAAATATCTAACAATATTTACGAAAATAGTAGTTTATTCATTAAATAAGATATTTAAATCTCCTGGAAAGTAGAATCAGTGCCAGGTGCATACAATGTTTTCCAATTGATAAATTGTAGTTTTTTATTGTTGAAAATTATGCTATGGTAATGCAGCAAGATTATTTACAGTGTTAAAACTTAATCCTGTAACTGGGCATTAAATAAAGCATAAATAATTTACGTTACAAAGTGCTACATCTTTTACACAACATCGCCTATATTTTAAAATCGTTTTGTTTTTAGCCACAGCTTTACATGCAAGAAACTCGTAAATTCATCAATTACGTTGAATCTAGATGTGCCTGAAATACTTACTTTTATTCTGTTAAATCTTTCCTAAATAGGCAACGAACGTTCAGCAACAAATACAAATTTTAACATCCAAAATATCACTATTTGATGGTTTAAAGTGGGCCTATTTAGATATCCTAAATATTCAAGCTGCTAATGTAAAATAGTCATTAACTCAGTGTAATTTTTTATAATCATATTTGATTTTCAACAATTATTTTGATCGGCTAGCAGTGTTAAGTATGACTTAATTAATTATTAGACTGCTAATGACTGCTATTACGCACATTTTTTGTCAAGTCAATTCAGCGGCAATTGTTTAATCAACGGTGTCTGGCTAGTTGTACTAGAGAAAATCAAGAGCGGACAAAAAATTTTGAATGATTTTTTTCCGTATTCTGCTAGAAGTTAAACATTTGCATCATCTAATTTAGCGCACTTAGATGAATAACAGATCAATTAAAAAATGTAAATAACATGTTTTTATGTAAGCTCAGAATCACTTATCAAAGTTCAGTCATGGTTTAACCAAGGCCTTAGGCCTGCTTGCTAACAAGGGGACTACCATCGTCAGGATATCAAATCTAATCATGCACGGGGAAAATACTGACGGTAAATACTAAATTTCTTCTAACTGATAAGAATTCGATGTTCCTAAAGCTTTCACAGGAAGCATCAAATGATGAACAAATCTAGTTGTTTGAAATTGTATTAACTTCAGCATACTTGACGAAAATGTCCAGTCTTACTCGCATCAACTCGAATTTCCTCGTCTTTCTCCTCTCGCTGTGAATAACTTTTCTACCCTCTATGTACACTGCAAAAGGTGTTGGCAAACCGTCAGCTTGCCTTGGCCAAACAATTTTCGGCTTTTATCTAGAAAAAATGATCGTTATTGACAGTGAAGACATTGGCAAAGAAGTTATTTATCAATTAATTTTTAACTTTGGTTCATGAGAGTAAATTTTTAAACAGATTCCCTGCAACTTTGCCTGCAAAAAAAAAAAAAAAATATCGCGACGACGCCGAAATCTTCAAATTTCGGATTGTTTTTAATCATGTTGTAGTGACTTTTGGAATCACTGTTAGAAGTGACATAAATTACGTCATCACATTTGCATGAAAGGCTTCGTTAAAAAATATTACAGAATGAGTGACAGTAACTCAGTGTAAATTAACAAAGTGCAGTAAAGGTTTTTTGTCCTTTCAGAGTCGTGAGCGGCTGCGCCGCAAACCTTTTTCTGTGACAGCTCTTTGCTGCGTATCATCTCGTCACATTCACAACTCGCAGCAATGCAGAAACAGCTACGGGAATGGGTAGTTCATTTTCAACGTATTCTTGGCCAACGGCGCTTCTTGTCTGGCCAACAGTTGTACGTACGTGACTTTACCGCCTTGCCTCGGTCCCAGCGATTCGACAGCGTAAGCCGAACCACCATTGGCGAGACGGCCAATTTCGTCTGCCTAGCGCTTAATCGCCAATGGAACGTCTTTGATTTCTGACTAGATAAAAGGCCCTTCTCTAATCTTTGCTAGCCAAAGGCGGTATAGCTCCAGTTTGTAATGATCATCATTTTCGATTTTCTATGTTTTTTTCGAATTTTTTTTTTCGAAATTTTTTTTCGAAAAAAACGTAATATTGACGCAGGTCCCTCGACCTACGGCTGCACCATTCGTTTTTAGATCTAGATGCCGGTGCCTATTGTGCCCCGTGGAACCCAGCTATGTGGTTCATTTGATTTGTTCCTTACCCAAATAAAAATTAAGGGTGGAGCACCGATGATTATAGGTGGCGATAGCAGATTATAGGTGGCGTAACGGTGGGTGGCCAGATCTGCCGAAAATCGTCAATAAAACACCAATAAATCGAAAGAGTGGCGAGTATAGGTGGGAGCCATCGATGAATCATCGATGATTTATAGGGTCTGAAACATCTATGGCTCATTGCAGACAAATCTCTTGTGAGCCACCGATAACCGTTTGCCCTAACTGCACAGTGCACGAAGGTATTTGCCACTGTAATTTATCCAACGTAGAGAGGTGTTTTTGGGTTGCAGGTCATTCGAGATTAAGACGAAACCATGACTTGTGCTTGGCGTTCTGACGTTCGTTCGGCGTTCTGAGACGAAACGTTCGGTGTGCTTAGCATTTAAGATTAAGTTCTGTTAAGAAAATTTAGCGTGAATTCAGTAGGTACGAGTAAAACTGACAGATAGAAGCAAGGTGTTTGGTGCCAATGGGCAGTTATTGGCGGAAGGAGAGCTTTACGTTTAGGGGGGCCATAGGCAGGTTATAGGTATGGTAAAGGTGGTGCACGCCACCCTTAATTCACTGTATAAATCAAAGCTGCTCCACCTATGGCGTCCGCCTATAGCCATCATAAAAACATAGGTGCTCCACTCTTAATTTTTATTTGGGTAATATGTCATGGTTGATTATTTGGTAAAAATGTCGTTAAATTTATAATTAATACCTTATCCTTCCTTATGTATATTTTGTCGTTGCTTTCTAGAGAGTGTATGTCGTAAAAAAGTCGTTTCTTGTCCTGCCATGGCGGTGCTTCTGAGAATAATGTTTCCACAAAGAAAATCATGGCAGATAAGTCTCTTTACACTCGGATTACTCTATTTAAACAATTTCAACTTCTCGATGGTAATTCTGGTTGCATGTTCTACACTGAAATAAGCCTCGCGCTACCAATTTCTTTCTGTGCTACTTTCTACTCTTTTTTTCTGTGCTACTCTCTACTCTCGTATTTTTCTGTGCTACTCGCTACTCTCGTGCTGTGAAACCAGGGTTGCACTGGGCACCTGCCCGGGGAGCTGTTCACCTACCCACCCGGGCTGGGTCTTTTATTGCAAAAAAACGGGTTCTTATATAAACACGTTGAGGTAAAAGTGGGTTTAAAATAAAACTTATGAATGAATCAAATTGATTTTGTCGTTTTGAACTTCAAAAACAATAATATTGGATAGAAGCCATACCAAGAAAATATCTATTAAGCTTTATTGAACAAAAACATTCATCTCATGTGTATACTGCAAGCCTCTATAAAAAGCCTACATTTATTGGAATCCTAGACAGTCCCACACAGTATAAAGCTTTACAACTGATACAAGGTTCCCTAACTCGCTCAAAAGTCATTTAGGACCTATCACAGTGACATGATTTTAAAAAAATGACCACCTGAAAACTCCTTCATATCAAAGCTTATCATGAGATTTCGTCTGAATTCTTAGCAATTTTTGTCACATCATTGCTTGAGAAAGAGAGTTTAGGGCATATATCTGACATAATACTGAAAGCAGGAAGCTCTCTGCTGTTAAAGAAAGTGGAGTGAAATACAGAAGAGCTGCATTTTGGGGGGGAGGTATACCCTCCGGAAAAACTTTTTTGTTTACGGACGGATCACTCTGAAACGTGGTACTCATATGTAAAACAGAATTCTAAGACATTTTTGTTCGTGTGATTTTTTCGGAAAAATTGATAGAAAACGTGAAATTCTTAGAAAACGGAAAAAGGGGTACTACGGAAAAGCCTACTCCTCCTAGTTTTAAAGCTACAGCGATGAGACATATACCATTCCATTTGTAAAGACCATACCAATCGAGTAACGAAGCCCGATTTTCTATTTTTGCCTTAGTTTTTTTTATACGCATTTTTCCATTTTTCTCATTTCCCCCACCCCCCTTCCCCCCATTTTGAATCCAAACTATGCACAAATCTAAAAAAGGACTTCGTTACTCGATAGGTATGGTCTTTACGAATAGAATGGTATATAACTCATCGCTGTAGCTTCAAAACTCTAGGAGGAGTAGGCTTTTCCGCGACAATAAGTTAAACTTTTCAGGACGGCGCGACAAAGTTTCGTGCGCCTCGAAATAGGCACTCAATGTATCATGGATACCAAACTACAGGCTTCTGTAGCTTAATCCACTCAAGGATGCTGGCAGCGACTTGTAGCGCACCTCTCCGTACAAAGTTAGGAGGGTGTGATGGCAGTGGTACCATTGGAAAGAGCAGAATTTCAGCTTTAAGATGAGATTAAAACCCAAAAATGCCAAATCTGAAAATTTTAGGGTATACCTCTCCCTTAGGGCAAATATCTGACATAATACTGAAAGCAGGAAGCTCTCTGCTGTTAAAGAAAATGGAGTGAAATACAGAAGAGCTGCATTTTGTCACCATGACTACCACTCGCGAAGACGAGAACAGCTCGATACTTCAGGCATCAGCTTCCATCGCAGCTACTATACATTTGTAAGAAACAATATAAATGCATATATTCATCAGGTAAAAAGACTATAACCGACTACACAAGAGGGTAGGATGCTTCTGTGGCCACACCGCACATATTGCCGGCATTGCGGGCAATTTTGATGTATCCCTTTTCTCCCCAAGACTCGCCCCACGAGTTCTTCACGAGCCAAAAGTCTTGGCCGTTCTCTGTTCCGTAGCCCACAACCAGCACGGCGTGGTCCAAGTATATAGAGGAACATCTCGGATCGTTATAAATGCCTGCGAATTTGAACACAATATTAAAAGTAACGTCCAAAGAGGTAACGGAACAGGTATATTTTCCATCAATAAGCAATTGCTTGAACTGAACATTACACTGTTTTAATAATGATATCTACCTAGAAATTCGCTGTGGACGTCATCACTGTGCAATTTTCAGTTTGATGAGAAATGGGATAAAATTTTTCTGAGAATTTGAATCGTGCTTTCAGCGCTTTGAACGCAGCTATACAATAAAGACTACAAATCTTGGGCAAAACAACGTTACTTCATTAATACAAGTAATAGAAGTTAGGATTCTTCCTACACAATCGAAAGGTCATAAGTGCGCAAGTTCGATCTTTATTTCATTTGCAGCCCAAGTTACCATAGGGTTGCGAGCAGTCCACCAGGTTTTGTACCGACAGTGTCACAAGCTGGCCCGTCTTGCGGAAGTGCTGACCTTCCAACGATCCCGTCTGGTACAGGAGCAAAACAGGCAGAATAATCGATCTTTATAAATGTACAATGCGTTTAGTGGGGTTAACCCTGTCTATTGATGTCATAATATTGTCATTACTAGTAAGAAAAATATTCCCATCAACGTTTAAAAAAGTATGATTACATAATTTAATTATATTAAATCCAATAAGTTTTGTAGCCGGTGCATCCAGTACCAGATAGTGAACCGGGATAATTCTTGTGAATAAAAAAAGATCTATTTGTAACTCACCGTCTCATCAGCATCTACTCTAAATCAAAGACTAAAAAAAATTGTTTCAAAATTTTTTCAAAACATCAGCTAGATCGCCACAATAAAACGTCTAAGTACACAATATAAATTCCACTGAATGGAATATCAACTTCGAAGTATGAATAATATCTGCTGAACAGTTTACTAGATTGTGATTTTTTAATAAGAAAAATATAGTTAGTGTCTGATGTGGGCCAAACGTACTGCAGAGAAAGCATAGCACGAGCCACATTGGCCCTGGTCCTTGACGGGAGTGACGGCCCCCTTGGTGCGCCAGTCCACGGAATCGGGGAGCTTCACGTCGCTGTCAGGCGCCACGAAGCGCGATGCTCCGTAGGTTCTGTTCATGCTATTACCTCGATAGCCGTTCATCGTGTTGACAAACTCGTTATGCAACTGTAAAACAAATGCACATCAAGTTTAATATTAAATTGTTGCTTACATAATAAATTTTAAAAATCCTTTTGAAATGAAGTGTATCAGCCACTTTGTACATGTGAACAAAAAATAACTACTGTTGAACTCAAATGAGGAGAGCAATTTAGTATTCAAATATAATTGCCAATAAAATTGTTCTGAGGCAAGATTATGTCAGAATTGTATTTTCTCTATAAAGGTTCCAGACGTTGGCAGCGAATCTTTCAAAAGGGAATAAATAAAAAAATGAAAATTGTTAAACGAACGTCATCAAATGGAGATTGTTGAACGAACATTATATAATCATCAAAATTAGTCAGGCAGTCTTGCATTCTTGAATAATCCTGTGAATGTTCACAACGTGACGGTTCAATCGATGTAACCCTTCTCACCGTTGACGACTGAATCATAATTTCTACCAGCATCACTGTTATGCACATTGAAGGCAAGAACATTTGTGATCAACTGCAAAAAACCTCATGCATACAATTAAATGAACTCACCTAATGCAACGTCGTTATATGAACTCACCATATCTCCAAAGCGATTCATCTTCAAGTCGTATGTGCGCTCTCCTTTGTTGTACAGTTGGTTGTGCCTGGCAATCTTCATCTTGTTCTCGGCGAAAACTTTCAGGCGGAAGGCCTCTTCCACGGGCTCATACTTCTTGTTATGAGCCAGCTGAAGAAAGGAAAAAATTAATATTATCAGCAAATTTAACGATTATAACAATAAAAATGTAATAATTTTCAAAGTTGCTTAGTAATCGGAACTTGAAAGTTAATAAGATGTCAATGCGAGCAGGCTTAATGAAAGAAAATTTAAAATGTTTTGCTACATTTAAAGTCATCAAACGCCAACAGTTTTATGAATCTATCCGTGTATTGAGTGTGACGTTGATAACTAACCAATACGAGTGACTTTAAACTTTTGTACCTGCAAAATTATTGTGAATATTCAGTGACTGTTGCAAATGGCTTCACTATAACTTTTATTTGCTTATATACTCGAGTAAACAGTGTAATTGATTTTGGTGGCTTTGTTAAAAACTTAGAGGAAGATTGATGGAATTCGATAAAAGTTTGGGCCCGAGAAGCACTTACGCACCCAGTCCATACTATTACAAATAATACTCATAAATAATATCATTTTCAATGCTCCAAAGCCTGTAAGGAAATAAACTTCGACTCGTCGATACATTTTATCCAAAATTTCAGTTACTTCAGTCTGTATGAACTTCAATCATTACACTTCGTCGCAGCAAGTGTTCCTGAAGGTGTTATTTCACACGACACTCCTCGGAATGACTTTAGTATTATGACTAATTTGTTATCTCATTTGATTTGCATGTTTGAGCATTCTCATTTACCCTGTATAGTGAAAAATATTATGTTTATACAAAACAACATAGTATTGTCAGAGCTGAAGATTAATATGCCTGGTGTGGCCTGTCGCCGATTCGTGTACTTTTCGTGACTTGTTACCAGGAGATCTCAAAACTGGCTCTTTAAACAGATCTCTTCAAAACTGAGGTTGCTTTTAAATAGCTATAGTAAACTTCTACCAGGTTCGTGGGAGGGGGCGTCACCAATATATTCCAGTTACGTTGAGGCCTTCGTCTTGTCTCATCTATTCATTGGTCTCTATCTATTATATGCGGGAGGCACCTATCAGCGACTTGAAGTGTATTTCTCAGTTTTTCAGGAAATAACAGGAAAAACCAACATGACAATAATTGTATACTGAGCAACAAACTCAGAATCAACAAAAAGTAACCAGGCAATAAATTCTGAAGTAATGAAGGAAGTATTATTTTGTATCGATGATATAACGAGAACAAGTTTTTGCCGTCACTCCTTGTCCGTTTTCATGAAGTCGTGTTTTTTAAAAAATTCAATTTGTCTGGGTCAAATTCAAATTGTCTGGGTCAAACTCAATTTGTCTGGGTCAAATTCAATTTGTCCCAATATCTGCGACAGTCTGTGATTTACAAAAATATGAGAAAAGGCTTCAAACCAAAGGTTTGGAGGAGTACACGAATCCTTGATACCTTGAATGACTCCCATTCCTCCAATACAACGCCGTAGAAAGATGCAGCACTGGCAGCCGAGGCCAGGCCGAGGAGCAGAACTACTAAATGCATCTGAAACACAAATTATGATTTATTGTTTGGAGGAGAAAATTGCATTTTATGTCAGCACACAGTTAAAATCGCGAGCATAAATAAAAGATTACATTTCCGCCACGAACGCCACAAGAGAACAATCAGCACCACAATTGTTATGATTATTCAATCATATTATCGCGAATAAACACATGTAGCCAGAGACGCAACCTTGATCCGCAAATTTAATTCTTAATTCAGTCCACGAGCCAAAGCATAGCAAAAATGAAATAGCTATACACGACCTCGGAACAGATTGGAACGACGCTGGATTTCTCAATGTCCTACTTCAAAAATATTGACCCATCATAGCCGTACATCCTCAGTCCTCCCTTAACGTCACTAACTTCCCCGCAGCAATGGCCGGCCCAACCTCCTCATTTACACCACTTCTCATGAGTTTTTAAGCTTTTTTAAGCTTCCTTTATTACCTTATTACTATTACGGCAATTAACCAACCCTAAACGTGTCCCTGTACAACCGAACTGAAAGTGATCAAAAATAGTCTGAATTTAATTCAGAGATTTATCAACATACTTCTGATGAAGGTGGAAGAATACCACAGAAGAGTACTGTTAATCGAATAATTCAGATAGCAAAACTAGAGAAGTTATTTACTCCAACTTTCGTCACTGCTTTCTGATAGCTGGCAGCGTTGGAGCTCTATTTATATCACCTGTCAGGCCTAACACCTGACCCGCAATTACGCAGATAAGGAACATGGTTCCAACCAACATGGATGATGTCACGTGATCCAACCAATCGCGGCAGAATTCCAAAAGAGAAATTATTTAGCCTTATATACTAATAACTTATACAAATTAACTATCATTCAGCTCTCCGAGTAATTTTTAATGTATTAAGAGTTTTGAGCAAGATTTCTGACAAGTCAGGTCCACTCTACAATGTACATGCAATCCGAACACATTTTGACTGAAACATAATTTCTTTCAAATTGTGGGGCTAAGTTAATGTAATCTGGCTCTCAGCGTGAAATTTGGATTTAAACTTTCCAATCCCCGTTTTGCGATTATTAAAAGGCTTTCAAGAGACACAGTGAAGTTACACAAGTGATTCAATGCAATTTCTTAGCATTGAACTTTCATGCTTTCCCATTAAATTACAAAAGAGCTTCAAACTACTCATGGGAAAAAAATTGGGAAACTCATTTTAACAGCAGTACCTAAATTAGTGATCATAATTTTTCATTTACTGGCCATAGACTAGGAGCCATATAGTATTTGAATACCGTTTTGTGGGCTGAAAAAAATCAATGTGCGTTAGTGGCCACAGGAAGATGACGTAATAATCAATCGAAGCCCAAAGATGACGATGCTGAGCTCTGTTAAAACCATGCCCAATGTATCAAAGTTCAGAGTTTAATTATAGGGCGTAGGCCTTCTTGTGAACACGGGAACTGCAGTCGTTTGGCCATCAAATCTAATCTATATAGAATGCAAACATGTGTGGTAAATACTAGGGGTTCTCGTGTGAAATTAAACAAAGTTTTGTTTCGTAGCCAAGTGTTGAAAATACATATACCTCATGGTCGATGTAGATAGGTGTGCAAGGAGCGTAAAAATATCTTGACTACTTATATAGACATTTGTGAAGAGATGTGACTCCTTGTAAAGTCAGCTCTCTCTCTCTGCGACCATTTCGTACACTTAGGTGACTTTTGCTACGTAGAAACAATCATCAAATTCTAAAAAAAACTTGGTTTTATTTTCAGTTCGTGCCAGCCATAATCACCCAATTTGTGTTCCAACTCATCTCAGCAGACGAAATTACTGTCGTATCGGATCCGGTCTTTGACGAGGAAGTGCCAACGGTAATGGAGGGAATTTGGCAAAAGCAGAGAGGGTAGCCAAGAAGGCTTCGGCCTCCACAGGACAATCCCACAGTGAGGAGACGCTGAGGTTTCGTGGGGAAGGAGGGTCGGACAAGTTGTTAAACGGACGAGAAAATATCTCTGAATTCTGGGCGGGTGACACAAGGAAATTTTTGATTTATGTTATGTGGTATATAGGCCTATTAATTTTCAGCACTAACAATACTTTGTTGTTATAGAAACTCAATATTTTTCACTATAAAGGGCAAATGAGAATTTTCTAACATGCAAATCAAAGCTAGGAGATAACAAATTAGTCATATTAATAAAGTCGTTCCGAGAAGTGTCGTGTGAAATAACACCTTCAGGAACACTTGCTGCGACGAAGTTTAATGATTGAAATTCATACAGACTGAAGTAACTGAAATTTTGGCTAAAATGTATTGACGAGTTGAAGTCTATTTCCTTAAAGGCTTTAGAGCATTAAAAAGGATATTATTTATGAGTATTATTTGTAATAGGATGGACTGGGTGCGTAGGTGCTTCTTGGGCCCAAACTTTTATGGAATTCCATCAATCCTCCTCTAAGTTTTTAACAAAGCCACCAAAATCAATCACACTACTCGAGTAAAAGCAAATAAAAGTTATAGTGAAGTCATTTGCAACAGTCAATGAATCTTCTCAATAATTTTGCAGGTACAAAAGTTTAAAGTCACTCGTATTGGTTAGTTATCAACGTCACACTCAATACACGGACAGATTCATAAAATTGTTGGTGTTTGATGACTTTGTTGATTAGCAAAAGATTTTAAAAATTCTTTCATTAAGCCTGCTCGCCTTGACATATTATTAACTTTCAAGTTCCGATTAATAAGCAATTTTGCAAGTTATTACATTTTTATTGTTTTAATCGTTGAATTTGCTGAAAATATTGATTTTTTCCTTTCTTCAGCTGGCTCATAACAAGAACTATGATCCCGTGGAAGATGCCTTCCGCCTGTAAGTCTTCGCCGAGAACAAGCTGAAGATTGCCACTATTTGCCAGGCACAACCAACTGTACAACAAAGGAGAGCGCACATACGACTTGAAGATGAATCGCTTTGGAGATATGGTGAGTTCATAAACTGCGTTGCATTAGGTGAGTTCATTTAATTGTATGCATGAGGTTTTTTTCAGTTGATCACAAATGTTCTTGCCTTCAATGTGCATAACAGTGATGCTGGTAGAAATTCTGATTCAATCGTCAACGGTGAGAAGGGTTACATCGATTAAACCGTCACGTTGTGAACATTCACAGGATTATTCAAGAATGCAAGACTGCCTGACTAATATTGATTATTATATAATGTTCGTTCAACAATCTTCATTTGATGACGTCCGTTTAACAATTTCCAATTTTTCATTTATTCCCTTTTGAAAGATTCGATGCCAACGTCTGGAACCTTTATAGAGAAAAGACAATTATGACATAATCTTAACCTCAGAACAATTTTATTGGCAATTATATTTGAATACTAAATTGCTCTTTTCATTTGAGTTCAACAGTAGTTATTTTTTGTTCACATGCACAAAATGCCTGATACACTTCATTTCAAAAAGATTTTTAAATTTTATTATGTAAGCAACAATTTAATATTAAACTTGAAGTGCATTTGCTTTACAGCTGCATAACGAGTTTGTCAACACGATGAACGGCTATCGACGCAATAGCATGAACAGAACCTACGAGGCATCGCGCTTCGTGGCGCCCGACAGCGACGTGACGCTCCCCGATTCCGTGGACTGGCGCGCCAAGGGGGCCGTCACTCCCGTCAAGGACCAGGGCCAATGTGGCTCGTGCTGGGCTTTCTCTGCAGTACGGTTGGCCCACATCAGACACCACATATTTTTCTTATTAAAAAATCGCCCTCTAGTAAATTGTTCAGCAGCTATCATTCATACTTCGAAGTTGATATTCCATTGAGCGGAATTTATATTGTATACTTAGACGTTTTATTGTGGCGATCTAGCTGATGTTACATATTTCCGATCGGGAGAGTTGAAAAAATTTTGTTTAATCTTTCTCATGCTGGAGTATCCTTCTACTGAGTAGAGGCGAGGCTGATGAGACGGTGAGTTGCAAATAGATCTTTTTTATTCACAAGAATTATCCCGGTTCACTATCTTGTACTGGATGCACCGACTACAAAACATATTGGATTGAATATAATTAAATTATGTAATCATACTTTTTTAAACGTTGATGGGAATATTTTTCTTACTAGTAATGACAATATTATGACATCGATAGACAGGGTTAACCCCACTAAACGCATTGTACATTTATAAAGATCGATTATTCTGCCTGTTTTGCTCCTGTACCAGACGGGATCGTTGGAAGGTCAGCACTTCCGCAAGACGGGCCAGCTTGTGACACTGTCGGTACAAAACCTGGTGGACTGCTCGCAACCCTATGGTAACTTGGGCTGCAATGGTGGCTTAATGGACCGGTCTTTCCGGTACATAAAAGATAACGGCGGCATCGACACCGAGGAAGCATATCCGTACACGGCCAAGGTAAGTCGGTGCCAGTCGTTCATTCTAGCTTTTGCGCTCGAATGGGAGTCCACCAGTACCATGTTGAAACCAAGTATTATGCATTCGACGGACATGTTTCTCGCCGGATATATTGAATATTCGTGTTATGGTAACTAAGAAATCAACAGTAGAACGTGGACAATATTTGCGCCATTGAACATTCAAATGCATGTAATAGAAATTTGATCGTTTCCAATCTGCTGAACAGGACGATTTTTGCACGTTCAACAAGAGTGGTATCGGCGCCGAAGACACAGGCTTCGTGGACATCGAGAGCGGAAACGAGGATGCGCTGAAGGCAGCCGTGGCCACCGTGGGTCCTGTGTCCGTGTCAATGGATGCATCCACCACTCTGTTTGAGTTTTATAACTCAGGTAAGCATACACTCTTGACCAAGTCTTCCTGCTACGCGTGATCAAATAACTTTCTAAACTTGAAATAAAGATCGAACTTGCGCACTTATGACCTTTCGATTGTGTAGGAAGAATCCTAACTTCTATTACTTGTATTAATGAAGTAACGTTGTTTTTCCCAAGTTTTGTAGTCATTTTTGTATAGCTGCGTTCAAAGCGCTGAAGCACGATTCCAATTCTCAGAAAAATTTTATCACATTTCTCATTAATCTGAAAATTGCACAGTGATGACGTCCAAAACGAGTTTCTAGGTAGATATCATTCTTAAAACAGTGTAATGTTCAGTTCAAGCAATTGCTATTGATGGAAAATATACCTGTTTCGTTACCTCTTTTGACGTTTCTTTTAATGTTGTGTTCAATTTCGCAGGCATTTACAACGATCCGAGATGTTCCTCTATATACTTAGACCACGCCGTGCTGGTTGTGGGCTACGGAACAGAGAACGGCCAAGACTTTTGGCTCGTGAAGAACTCGTGGGTTGAGGCTCATACCGTCAGCAGTCGCTTTTTGGTCCTCTTGCGTTTTGGTGTGGCTCGTACGTACCCACATCATTCGCTTATGCCACCGGCGTGTCGAAGCTCGTATCCTTGTCAGCTGTTACTGCTCGTGACGCTTTGGCGTGGTGTCTACAATCGACGCTCGTTCTTTTCTGTGGTGTGTCGAGGCTCGTCAGCCGTAACTGACTTTTAGCGTTACAGCGTGGCTCGTACTCACTACTCACGCCACTCGCTGCTGTGCGAATCGACGAGATTTGTACACCGCGGTTGTAATTCAGTTTTCTGCAACTCTTCATTGTCGACGAAGGAAACAAACATATGCCTCAATTGGAGAATTTATGTGCCTCTGTATGAAGACTCGTGTACTTTGCTCGAAGACCGCCAGCATACGATAAAGATTGTTTACACGGTGTTCATTTCATCCCCTTTCAACGCATGCAGAGGAGCTTAAAGTTTGACAAAAGAGTCACTCATGAGCTCTTGCGTTTTAAAAAGGTCAAAACTCTGCGCCGTAGACACGCAACCTTAGCTATTTATACTCTGCAGAGGTGTTTCTAATTTACACCAAAAAGCATATAAAACGCGAAATTTAGTCCTTTACGAGCAACAGACGTCTAATATTAATTTTTCCTTCAAATCTACCATAATACCACAGAATGAAAATAAATATTGTTACCTCTTGGTAAGGGCGTTGGAGATTTCGCGAAGTTTTCACTGTCACCGATTCTGGTACTGACCGTGTCTTGTTTAAAGAGTTACCAGAGACTGGTTTATCGACTATATCCACGGGAAATTAAATTTGATACTAAGAGTAATACCTTTGGTGCTCCTCGCCACTATATTAAAACCCTTACTGAACGTTGTTCTATTCCTCGGATCCTACGAGACGTTGTGCTTTTAATATGGTAACACCGTTGGCTATGTTAACCCAAAATAACTCGTCCATGATGTCCTGATTAACAACACACTATGTTTTTTTCGTGCCTGTAGTTCGGCCTACACATGATGTTAGAAAGCCTCTTTAAATTTGAAGCAATGCTTCAACTAAACTTAAATAATTACGGCATATTAAACCGACTAGCTCGATGCTTTGCAACTTTATTATGACAGTGTCTTTCATGGACTCTGGACTTATCGAAACTCCCCAATTCTAAAGATATATCACAATTTCCAACTCACTATATATGTTATGAATCAAACGAAGCTCCAAGTCAGTGTTTTAAAATCTACTCTTTACGTCATAAGAAATAGCAATACAAATTTAGAAGGAAAATTTGAGGAAATGACAATGATAACTTCAACGTTAGAGCTTTTGCAAGTTGTCAATCAAGCACAGCAGTCTCATCGTAAGTGAAAACCCATATCCTACCAGCTGAAGTGTGTCGAACTATTGAAGTAATTGAAATTTTCACTAAAATTGTATCTAATAATATTTCTTCTCTGTCACCTGTCATTTGTCGTCTTCTTTGTACTGTACCTGTAAGTGCTCCAGTATTTGAACGTAATGAGTGACTTAATAGTGGCTTCCTTCTACATACAGGGTTAGCCAAAAGCCACTGACCATTTTTGTTTTTAAATTTTCGTTTTATATCTTAATATTTTTTATTATTTTTTCAGATCCTCGAAATTAATTATGGAGAAATTCAGTCCAGTCCAACGTATGCAAATTGTAAAATTTTACTATCAAAATCATGGCTCAATAATTCAAGCCCAAAGAGCTTATCGAAGACAATATAGCAACCACAATAGACAACAGCCACAAGCAACCACAACATTGTGCCAATAAGCCACAATATTTAATGGAGCTAAAAGAAAACATCACCAGAGAAATAATTAAGCCAGGAAATTTTGGAAAAGGTTATGGTAAAGTTAATCGAAAGAGCTGCAATTTGTGAAGCATACGTAAAGTGGAAGGCATATGCAGGATGTTATTCTTCACTCTTACCGTTAAAGTTTCTAAAGCTTAATGAAAGTAAATTTTGGATAAGAATGAAAATAAATTTGTGTTAGAGAATCAAATTCCATCGCCTTGACTTTATGATACAAAAATTCATGCAGATAGCTGTTAAAATAAATATGTTAGTTAAAATTGAAATGGATCAGTGACTTTTAGCCAGCACTGCTATATCGTGCTAGTCGTTTTTCTATTTTGTGTTCCCCAAAGTTGACGGTGTTTCTTCCTTGGTGCTGCGTTATCATTTATTGTTTAAGAAATTAGCTCCAATATACTATTTTCTATGTTACCATTTTTAGTTTCAGATATGTTACTGTGCATTCTCAGCTGCGCAACCCTATCACTGTGATAAGTTGCATTCAATGGATAATACGTCCGATTTTCCTGAAAAAAAAATTGTTAAACCCGATATGTAGCCGTTACAGAGCAATTAATATCTGAAAAGTTACTGCAGTAAGTATACGTGACGTACTTCCAAAAATAGTAACGAATTCGTAGTTCTTTTAGCAAATGACGGACGGCTTTTCAAGTGAAACCTACGAATCACAGACGAGAAATCACCGTTACATGCAATTAAACGAGTTTTGATAGTACAACTCCTCGTCAAAGCAGGACTGTACCATCAAAGCCACACTTCAGCACCAGACGACGCACTGGTCGGACCATTTTGAACCCATTAGTCATCATGGCATATGTGAGCATCAATGATTTGAATCCACGCCATCATCGCAGCTTAGTTCACGACCAGCAACAAAAACCACGCACTGAGCGGATTTTTTGAACCCATAAGTAGTTATGGAATACGTCGGCATCTATGATTTGAACCCAAGTCAGCATCGCAGTTCAGTCCCTCTAGAGTTAGACAGTGAGTTGCGCTCAGCGTCAGCCACGCTTTCTACGTCTGTTGCTGTTTTATACACACGTCGCATCGAAACGAGGTGTTCGATTTCAATCATGATATTCGCTGCGACAAGTTTCCTAACAGCAGGGCATCCTCTTAAACAGGGAAGTTATGCCCTGAGAGTTGAATATCATTTCCGCTGCTTAGCTATTTGATTTAAAAACATTGACTTGATCCGATTTCAAATTGCCCTGAACTATTCTTAGTAAAAATAAACGACGAGAATGATGGCACATCTTGGTGGACAACTATGTCAGACAAAAAATTCATGCGAGTTTGAAACCATTCATGCGAGTTTGAAATTCATGCGAGTCGGTAACCATGATCAGCGTTTCTATGTATTAGCTTGATTCCAACGAATACGTTCACGTGGATAAGGTTAAAAATACACCAGACATGTCCGTAGGAAGTTATTTACCGCAAACAGCAAGAGTCTTCAACTGAGCTTCTTTGAAATACGTTATTAAAGCAATTTCAGGTTATAAAAATCCCTCGATATCATAACATTGTGTAGTGTGTAAGCTATAAAAACGCTTAAAACTGTTGTGAATAGAGAAAAAGACACGTGTTTGACATTAAATCTACAGCGATTTGAAACAACATTACCTACGAATTTGTCAAGTTTCATTAGAACGAGAAAAATATCTAACGTGAAAGGAGGAAGAAAGGAGGAAGCTTTCTATAATCAAAGAACATAGGGAAAAATTAGAAAAGAACTTTATCGTTGTGTCACCATGACCACCACACGCTAAGGCGAAAACAATTCCGATTCTTACACATCTGTCGACATGACGCGTGCAATAAATTATTATCTAACAATACAAATGCAAATAATCATCCGGTAGGAGGACTGGCATTGGCTATACTAGAGGATAGGACGCAGCAGTTGCCACACCGCACATATTGCCGGCATTGCGCGCAATTTTGATGTATCCTTCATCTCCCCAAGACTTTCCCCACGAGTTCTTCACGAGCCAAAAGTCTTGGCCGTTCTCTGTTCCGTAGCCCACAAGTAGCACGCCGTGGTCCAGGCGTTTGCTGGAGCATAGCTGATCGTTGTAGATACCTGCGAATTTGGACACAATGTAAACTATATATATATATATATATGAAAATGGGTAATGCAACAGACATACTGGCCCATCACTGACAGCAGCTAGCGAGGAAAGTTGTATTTTGTCAGTAACTAGCGAATGTGCCGGTAACTGTTTGTACCTCGGAGCTCGCTGCGTAAACGTCATTGCTTTGAAATAAGGAATAGGATCAAACATTTGTGGGAAGATTTTAAATGTGCAATCGCAAGCATTCAGCGCATAGGGACAAATAGACAACAAATCGAAGAGAAACAACGTTACCTCATTAATATAAGAAATATAAATTAGGAGCTGGCCTGCGTAACAGGGATCTAAAAAAAGACCAATAATATTAGAACTTTCGCGATTAAATTGCGGCATTGGAAAGGTAACTGTAGTCGAATCAATATACATAAGTGTATTCTCGCCTGATTTATAAAAATGGAAGTCATTGTTGGATGCGTCAATAGCAATGGACACAGGACCCAAGGTGGCCACAGCTGCCTTCAGCGCATCCTCGCTGCCGCTCTCGATGTCCACGAAGCCTGTGTCGTCGGCGCCGATGTTCTTCTTCTTGAACTCGCATGTATCACCATCCTGTTCATGAAATTGGTTATTACAATATTTTTATTTCCAGCATCACATAAACTGACATACATATTGTCAACATTCTATGATATATTTCGCAGTTAATAATATTATTAATAAAGAATTAATATCAAAAATATCTATGGACAATCATGTCAGAAGGAAGCACAAATTACAGTTTGATCATGAAACCGGCCCCCGACCCATTCAAGCACACAATTAGAATTGCCGACTCACTGCGGCTGTGTACGGATATGCTTCCTCGGTGTCGATGCCGCCGTTATCTTTTATGTATTGGAAAGCGTAGTCCATGAGGCCGCCATTGCAGCCTTTGTTACCGTAGGCGCCCGAGCAGTCCACCAGGTTCTGTTCAGACAGACTCACCAGCTGGCCCGTCTTGCGGAAGTGCTGGCCTTCCAATGATCCCGTCTAGTATCAGAAGAGAAACTGGTGAAATTATTGTACTTATATAGTAAACCTATAATACGTTCAGCGTGAATAAGTCTGTCAAGTTTGCATACTTAGAAAAAATTTGATGTCACATAATGGTTCACAATATCCAAAAAAATTCTACTAATCGTCTTCCCATGTTTTAATGAATTTTGCTTATATCCTAGAGGATATCTGATCCAACTTGTTTTCTAGCCGAGAATTTTACCCAAAAATAGTTAGCCTAAATAACTATGAATGGGAAGAGAATATTTTTTTGAAATTTGAAGTCTAATTAGCCTCAACTTAGTTGAGAGGCATCCTAAACTGGGACAGATTCTCGTAAACCCACAAATATTTCGATCTCATGTAATCGGAAATGTCATGCACCATCGCAGATACGAAAAAAGGTTACTAATGGAATTTTCAACTTCGAAAAATGAACTTCGGTAGCAGAAGAAATGATCTTATCACGATTACTTCCATCAGAAAAAGTTGCGTTATGTGGTTTGGTTTGACATAAGGCGGAAAAATGTCAGAACCTTTAAAAGTTGAAAATTTGGTATTGATAGCTGAAAATTATTTCAATGAGTTCATCAATTTTCAATAAAAATAATTTATTTCTTTAATTAGATTGACGTACTGCGGAGAAAGCCCAGCACGAGCCACAATCGCCCTGGTCCTTGACGGGAGTGACTGCCCCCTTGGTGCGCCAGTCCACAGTCTCGGGGAGCTTCACGTCACTGTCGGGCGCCACGAAGTGCGATGCCTCGTAGGTTCTGTTCATGCCATTGCCTCGATAGCCGTTCATCGTGTGCACGAACTCGTTATGCAGCTGTAAACACATGCATTGTAAGTTAAAAACAAAAGTTTTGCTCTAATTTTTAAACTCGCTATGCAACTATAAACACATGTATTGTAAGTTCAAAATTAAAGTTTTGCTATAATGTTAATATCATAACCTTTGACGTAAGTTTTTAAGCAAGTGCTGTGTTTTACGGCTGTAGATTGGTGAAATGGCTTGTTCAACTCAACGTAGAAGTTCGACATTGCATAATGCAGTATTTCAAGCATAGAGAGTAATTGAGCTGAAATGACGCATTTAAGTGAGATAAAAACAGGTAAATTACTATTATTTATGCGCAATTTCGCATCAAACAGTTCGAACATACGATCATTTCGCAGAGGTAATATTATATCATAATAATCTCATTCCCAAGAACGTTACAGACACGGGTATTGATGTGAGTAAAATAGAAAAGGATTATCAAAGCGTCGTAAAACCGAGCTTTCTAAACGGACATTAGATAATCATCCTAAGAAGTCGTCCATCCTGCATTTATGAAAAATTTTCTGAACGTTAATTAACTTTTAAAAAGTGATTGTTCAATAGAGGCTGGCTTTTTTACCGTTATATAACTGGATCATCCTTGTCACCAGCATCGCCGTTTTCAACGTTGATGGCTAGAACATTTGTGATCAAATGCAAAAACCTCATGCATACAATTAAATGAACTCGCCATATCTCCAAAGCGATTCATCTTCAAGTCGTATGTGCGCTCTCCTTTGTTGTACAGTTGGTTGTGCCTGGCAATCTTTTGCTTGTTCTCGGCGAAGACTTTGAGGCGGAAGGCATCTTCCACGTGGTCATACTCCTTGTTGTAGGCGAGCTGAAACAAGAATAAAGTCACGATTGTGAACAAATTTATCGCAGACATTTCTAACTGAAATTATTTGCACAAATATATTATTAATCGAAATGGGAATGGTAATACGATGCAATGGTAACGATGGTGTATAAGAAATTTCTTTGACTTAGCTCTAATTAATTACAAAATTATTATAAATATTAATATTTATAATATATATAATATATATATTGTATTATATTAAATGCAATATATGTGTAATAATTAAAAAAATTGTATGTGATATACGTGTAATATATTAAAAAATTTAATATATTACACGAATATACAGTAGTATTTATACATGAGTAAAATGCATGTATCAATGAAGTATTTTCGGCCATGCATAATTGGAACTTGTTGAGAATAGTTAGTACTTAGATATTTGTTTGCTTATATACTTTTACTACTGATTTCATGTTTTTGCACTGTTCAAAACTATCAAGCCTCACAGTTTAGTGCATCTAGTCCGTGTATCGAGTGACACGTTGAAATCTAATCTTCGCTCCATTAATCAAACAACAGACTTTAAACTTTTGCTTGAGTAAAATGGTTAAGGAGATACACTGATTGATGCTAAAGCTTACCTAAGAACACTTATTTACTTCTGCTCGAATAATCAGTGTGATTTATTTTGAAAACTATGTTAAAAACTTGATGGAAGATTGATTGGATTCAATTAAAGTATCGGCACGCCAAACACATGTGCGGCAGCCCAATCGATGTCAAATGATATTGATATTTGTAACATTATTTTCAATGTGTTAACATATAAACGTGAATAAATAAAATCCCATCGATGCGTTTTATCAAGAATTTCAGTTATTTTAGTCTATATAAATTTAATTCGTTAAACATGCGTTTACCTTCTGTCGGTAATACTCTCTATATCATGTGAACTTTGGAAAGAATAAATGAACGAAAAAATGTAGATTTCATCACTTTGTCGGCGTAAAATTGCGATCCTTCCCTAAAAAAATGATGGAACAGTTAATCAGAAATAAATTTACAGAACAATATTCTCCGTGTCACCAAAACAGCGAATTAATCAAAGGAGTCATGTTATGCGCTATGTTGTTTCCAGAGTAATAAAAATAAGTTCTCTCTCTACCCTCTTTTCCGTTTTAAAGAAGTTGTTTTTTAACATTCCAGTTGTTATCTAGGAAAGTCTGTAGATTGCCAAGAAAAAAATGCTTCAAACCAAAGGTTTGGAGGAGTACACGATTCCTTGATACCTTGAATGACTCCCATTCCTCCAAGACAACGCCGTAGAAAGATGCAGCACTGGCAGCCGAGGCCAGGCCGAGGAGCAGCACTACTAAATGCATCTGTAAAACAAATCCAAACTTGTTATTGTTTCAAGAAAATTAATCTTAGCTAAGCTCGTATTTACCATTTGCGAGTACAAATAAAAACGATAGCTTTTTAACGCTTTTACAAGTTGCCGTCCAAAACCCATAAGGCAATTCACTCATTTGGCAGTTAGCGTAGCCGTGGGCTCTTGATTCAGCACACGAGCCAACGCGCAACCAAAACATGGAATAGCTGCTATACACAGCCTCAGAACTAAACAGTTTGAAACGACGGTGAATTGCCGTAAATCTTACAGTTGCACCCAGGACTGGCTTCATGAACCAATCATAGCCGCACCTCCTCATTTACCGCACTGAAATTCCGCACTGCAATGACCGGCCCAACCTCCTCACTTACGCCACCTCTCCTCCGTCCCACAGTCAATTACTGGAAGGTTAGGTCCGGAAAGGTTGGGATAGGGAGAGAGTCAGGGTAAGTGTAGAGCTAAGAACTCGATGGACTCATATTTGTTAAGTTTGAGAAGTTTTAATAACTGTCTGTGGACTCACAGGCTCCATAACGCATAACCTATTCGCGAATACTAATGTGTCTTCAATCGTGTTTACGGTGTTTGTTAGTAGAGAAAAAGGATTTGATTTTCAAGTTGGGCAATGCCGAAATCCAACAAGCATCTTGCTTGACCTACCTCTCCTAGATCACATTTGGAGATAGCTTGCTCCGATGTATATGAGTATACTTGTACGTCTAATTACGTCTAATAAATTAGACGTAATCTTATACTAGTACGTCTAAGTATGAGTACGTCTAATTTATTCAAATAAGTTGAATTTAAGTTATCTTAAAATAAACTTAACACATTAATTTCTGCTGCGATTTGGCAGTAACCATGTGCCTTTTTCATTATCATCCACACTAGTGACGCAACGAAGAACGATATCAACTTTGAAAGTTGATTTTTTTCCAAGCCAAATTTCCGCTAATTATTGGTGATCTTTCTACATAAATGATTTGTCAATGCTTTGATATTCTCATATCAAACTGCAATTCTGTGGCCTTGTGAAAAAACATCTCAAGGTACAAACGGCTGGCTGCACAGTACATATCGGGTCATAAATATTCATATGTCTGAAGCAACCTATAGGAACCTTGCAGTAAATCATAAAATAATAACATGAATGAGCCATACTAATTTGCCATCTCTCACAACCGTCATTTTTATAAGTTTACGAATAATTGCGAGGTGAACTTAACGCAAAAATGTCCTTAACATTAAATTACACGGGATGAAAAAAAAAGAAAATTACTTCAGATATACAGTATTTTTCAACTTACCTCTGACTCAAGTGGATGAATTCCGAAGGAGAGAGTAATGGGAACTCAATTCAGAAAGCAAAACCCGTGAAGATGTTTACTTCAGCACCAGCAACTGTTTTCTGACAGCAGGCAACGTCGGAGCTCTATTTATATCTCTCGGCAGGCCTATAGCTGACCCGCAGTTACGCAGATACGAAACATCGTTCCAACCGCAAGGATGACGTCATGTGATCCAACCACCCTATGTTAGAAATTCAAAAAAGAAGTTGTTTAGGCTTATACACCAGTAACTTGATACAGTTAAGCTTTTATTGCTCTCTCTGCTACATGAATATTTCATCACTCTAAAAAATGCTGGATAATTTTCCATTGATTTTTGAGCCAGATTTCAGACGACGAGCCATATATATATATACTTACATGCGATTCGAACATATTTGGCGGTAACCATGAATTACGAAAAGTTAAGCTGCCAAATTAATGTCATTTGGCTCACAGCGTAAAATTGAATTTTAAACCTGCTAATCCCAGTTTTTTTCGATTAAAAAAAATGCCTTCATACAAGAGACTCGACGGAGCTTGATACTATTTCTTATTTAATCTGAAGTATATTTGAAGTAAAAAATGGAAAATTGCACAAAATTTCTTAGCGATGAACGTTCGTAGACAAATCAAACTTTTCACCAATTATATTGGTGAAATATATATCAACACCAAAAATTGGCTCTATCAACACCAATATAATTACTGATAGCAATACCGACGCTATAACTCAATAATATGTGAAGTACACGGAAGAGACGGAAAATGTATTAATTTGCTGTTAATAATACTAATAATTAATACTAATAATTTATGCTCTATATAACTTAACAAATCAAATTTGACGGAAGACAAACGTTCCTATCTAGAACGAATGCGCAGTTAGATTAGTTTATTTGACTGCGATGAGCACTATGGGTTCCGAAGTTATTTCTAATTGTTTCAGAAAATCTTTAAACTCATATGTATTTTATTAACAAAACTGCTCTTTCAGTGCATGGTCGGCAATATTATGGTGCATGACAGAAAACTCCCGACGTAGGAGAAGAATATTCAATGAGTGTTCGTGCCAAACGAACATGATGCAACGTTCGAGGCTTGGAGATGGCGTTGAATATGGAATTTAAGCAAAATTAAGACGAACATACAAATCGTCATTTTATGTTCTGCCGGTGCCTTCAGGCTTGTTAATACAATTGTGCTTAATATGCATTTTGTACGAAGGGTGAATGCAACAATCAAAATGAAACGTGGTCGTACGTGGAGTGCAGATTCTGTGCCTACATAATTTTTCCCTATACCCAGTCAGAAATCGCCGCAGTCTGGAAGCCAGCCGCGGGTGAACTTGCCTGCGCCAACGCTCGCCCCAGCGCAACGCCAGGGTTCGCGCTATTCGTTGCAGATGAGGCCATATCGTCGCTAGACTGCTTGGACGCGAGGTAAAGTCGGCAACAACGGCCTAGATTTGCGCGTTTGCGAACGTCTCTGCGGCGAACGGCCGCAATGACTGCGAGAATTTCGAACTGGGTAGAAGCTTCAAATGAAGAAGGGTTAAAAATAATTGCATTAGCAACGTATTAAATGAAAAAATATATCAGAATTTTTCAAACGAATTACGGTGTGTTACTGGCAAATGTGCAAATAAGATATTTCATCATTCACAATTCGGTTTTTATACTAAGGCTTCTAATTTCCTCTGACGAATGTGCTATTTGTTTGATTAAATCGAAAATTTGTACGTTCATCAGCGCACAATTGATTAACTTTTTATCAAGTGCGGTTGATAAAGAAGCGAGTGTATTCAGAGTGCGTCACATACGCTGCATGCAAGTATTTAAAGGGCAATTATAATACCTGCTGAGTTGCATGGCTGAGTCATCCTCCTCGGGATTCCTGGGCTCCTCATTGGGAAACTTTTATAAGATTTCATTCACGCGCATGAGGAAAGTATCTCTGGCTAGGTAGGCTACTAGAGCCTAGTAGCTAGGCTCTGGCTAGAAGGCTACCAAAGTTTGGAGGCAGCAAACACAATTGATCATGTAAATAATTCACTGATCTCTTTAGACGCTATAATACTCATTTAGGAACTAATTAACATTGCTTACAAAGCCGAAAAAGTCACTCTAGTATGATGGTTTAAGTGATGAATGCAAAATAACAAGTTTACAACGATGCTTAACTGCATCTAAAAGAACTGTCACATCAGCACTATGTGCACATTTAATAACTTTCCGAGTTTCTACTTCTTTTACTCAAAATTTCACAGACAAACATTTCTTACTTGGGAACAATAGATTCCAAGTTATTCTTTGATACTGTTTCATCATTTCCACTCTTAGGCAATGTAAGCAGACAATGAAGACTGGAGCAAAGTAACTATGCGATATGCCTCCATGATGCTTACTAATGAATTTTCGGAACATTTTAGTCAGACTGTTAACGAAAAATATTTTTTGGAAAATTTCCTAATGTGTCACTATAAAATCTTATGTTACTTGTCATACCCCATTAGATTGGCCTCTCTTCCATTATTTTGTTTGAAAAGGTAAACTTCAAGTCTTACTTTATCATTTCGCACTGATTCTACAGATTTACAGCTTTAAAATAAAATTACCGTAGTCTGATATTGATGAGGAACACTTTGAGTCTACGTTCACACATGCCTAAATCCAAACCTGAGCAGAGCAGAACAAATTAGTGGGCGGGAGAGCAAGTGGGTACATTTTTTATGAGTGGTTTCGATTTGAATCTTCATTCTAAATTACCCTAACCGTGGATGTGGTCGTAAATGCATTTGCTGGAACTGCCCGGTCCTGGACCTGAAACTGGTCTTGATGAGTATCTTGACCAATTCTGTGACGCGGTCAATAGGCTTTCGGAGGGAAAAAAATTTGGTAGTTTGACCAGGCGCTTCAAATTTATATGTTATGATGAGTTATAATATTGCGATTGTCACGCAGAGTGTTTTCATTTCGTGCTTAGTTTTATTCCCTTCTTCTGGTCTGGGCCACATAAATATCTACAGCAGCATGCCTGAGGAGTTGAAATGGAAGTTTGGACGTGACGCATTAATGGAGACGAAGATGAAAACTGGCGGACCGCTAACCTTTCTTCGGACACGTGGATTGCACATTGCACAGCAGGTCTCATGGCAACGTCTTACAACGCGTAGAGACCAGCAATGGCACTGACTTGGCACAGCACAGGTTTATCCGTACCAAATCACTGTAATTGATTTAATAGTTGCCATTTTGCTTCAAACTATTTTAATACCGGTTCTAATGATCATTGTAATGAGTGGTAATGAGCGTCTTCTTCGTTTCTCCAGACCCTAGGCTTCCGCTTCTACAACACTGCCATTTCGATATCAAAATTATGCGACTCAATAAAAATATCGAAAAATTAGGACTCGGGTGGCAAAAAAAAGTTTGAACGCCTAATAATCCTACAGAAATTACTGTTCTCCGCAAGCCTATTGACCGCGTCACGGTGTTGGTCAAGATACTCATCAGAACCACTTCCAGGTCCAGGACCGGCTAGTTATAGAAAATGCATTTATGACCACATCCAAGGTTAGGGTAAGTTCAAATAAAGATTCAAATCGAGACCACTCTTGAAAAATACTTAATCCTACTTGAATATTTTTCCCAGGCGAAAGAAAATAGTCTCAAGCAGAAAATAATCACTCCCTCTTTGCCCACCTTTCTTCGTCATATTCTGTTTTGGTTTTGATTTGTGCACGTTTGAACACTGAGTATTTTTCAGCAATGTCGAACAATAACATAATGATTACTATTTTTTACATTAAATGCGAATGAGATTTTTTAAGT
Organism: Hyalella azteca; assembly: GCF_000764305.2. Classification (NCBI taxonomy): domain Eukaryota; kingdom Metazoa; phylum Arthropoda; class Malacostraca; order Amphipoda; family Hyalellidae; genus Hyalella; species Hyalella azteca. The sequence goes on along the minus strand of NW_025941294.1, from coordinate 18,484 downwards.
CCTAATAAAGAAGTGGGGAGAAGAATGGGCAAGCAATATAGCGATCCTCGTTCAAGTTTCGTTCTCCAGAAAATTCCAGCTAAGTCCGGTAGTCAGGAAATAATTAATAATTTACATACCAAATAATTAATACATACCAATACAATAAATAATACATACCAAATTAATTTACATACATAATTTACATTGCCAAATAAGAGTAGAAATCATGAAACAGCCTTGAATAATAATTTGGAGCATGAAATTCATGAAATCCACAATGAAAATATTTTTATTGATAAAATTAAGTGAAAGAATCATAGAAGTCTAGAATATTTTTAACCATGACAATAATAGTTTCATATTAATTTATTTTCGCAAGTGTGCTAAGCACTGTGGCTAATTTGCCATATTGTTTGCTTCACCTCAGCTAAAAACAACTAGATTGGCTCTTCGGGCTTTGTAGGCAGTGTTAGTTTCTAAATGAGTATTGCGGCGTCTCTATATATAGAGACCAAGACTCCATATAAACTGATTAATTTGGGTTATTCTTGCGTTCGGCATCTCCAAAACTTAGGTACCTTCTATACTAGCTTAGTCAGAGATACTTCCCTCATTTGCGTCCCAGTGTCGGAATGAAATCTTATAAAAGTTTCCCAATGAGGAGCCCAGGAATCCCGAGGAGGATGACTCAGCCATGCAACTCAGCAGGTATTTTAATTGCCCTTTAAATACTTGCATGCAGCGTTTGGAAAGCACTGTCAATATACGCTCGCTTCTTCATCAACTGCACATGACAAAAGTTAATCAATTGCGCAGTGATGGACGTACAAATTTTGTATGAAATCAAACAAATAACACATTCGTCAAAAATTAGAATCCAACAAATAATACATTCGTCGAGAATCAAACCTTGAACATTGCATCATGTTCGCTTGACACTCATTAAATATTCTCCTTCCACATCCGTTTTTCTGTTATGACACTAATATTGCCGACTATGAACCGTAAGAAGAGTTTTGCTAATAAAATAAAAATGAGTTTAAATATTTTCTGAAAACAATTAGAAACAGCTTCGGAATCTAAATTAAGAGCTCGCAGAATGAAATTTGATTGCCTATCTACTATCGATTTGTGTTTTATTCAAACAGAGCACATATCCTGGACGACATAATGAGTGGCATATTTACTTCATTTTCGTTGTGCGCATCGCAATCAAATAAATTAATCTAACTGCGCATTCGTTCTAGATAGGAAAATTTGTCTTCCATAAAATTTGATTAGGTTATATAAAGCACTTACTTCTACAGCGAATTAATACATTTTCATTCTCTTCCGTGTACTTCACATATTATTGAATTATGAAATCGGTATTGTTTTCAGCAATTATACTCGTGTTGATAGAACCAATTATTGGTGTTGATATATATTTCACCAATATAATTGGTGAAAAGTTTGATTTGTCTACGAACGTTCATCGCTAAGAAATTTTGTGCAATTTTCCATTTAGTACTTCAAATTTACTTCAGATTAAATAAGAAATAGTATCAAGCTCCGTCGAGTCTCTTGTATGAAGGCATTTTTTTAAATCGAAAAAACTGGGATTAGCAGATTTAAAATTCAATTTTACGCTGTGAGCCAAATGACATTAATTTGGCAGCTTAACTTTTCGTAATTCATGGTTACTGCCAAATATGTTCGGATCGCATGTGAATATATATGGTTTGTCGTCAGAAATCTGGCTCGAAAAACAATGAAAAATTATCCAGCATTTTTTAGCGTAACGAAATGTTCCTGCAGCGGTGAGAGCAATAGAAGCTTAATTATATCAAGATACTAATGAATAAGCCTACAAAATGTATTTTTTGAATTTCTAACATTGGGTGGTTGGATCACCTATCATTCTTGCGGTTGGAACGATGTTTCGTATCTGCGTAACTGCGGGTCAGCTATAGGCCTGCCGAGAGATATAAATAGAGCTCCGATCGACGTTGCCTGCTGTCAGAAAACAGTTGCTGGTGCTGGAGTAAACATCTTCACGAATTTTGCTTTCTGAATTGAGCTCCCATTACTCTCTCCTTCGGAATTCTTTAATTTGAGTCAGAGGTAAGTTGATCAACATATCCGAATTAATCTCAGTCTTTTTTCCCATGTATTTAGTGTTAAGAACATGTATGCGTGAAGTTAACTTCGCGATTCTTTGTAAGCTTATAAAAATAACGGTTTTAAAGAAGGTCATTCATAAAGACGGTCATTCATGTTTTTACCACGTTTTTTTACCACGTTTTTCTTAGCTCGCTTTCGTGTCCCTCTGTGATGATCAAATCTTGCAATCGATATTTCACCAATATTGAAATTAAGGCATGCCTAAATGAAGATGCGCCCCACGTTTTTCGTTTTAGATGTTGTAAAATATTTTAACTGAAATACAAAAGACCAAGAGAATGAAAGCAAACAGAGATCAGTTCATCAGTAGCTGCCGAAAAATTATTTTCTACTTTTGAGTCCACATGAAAAACGTGGTCTTTAAAAATTTTTTTATACATTTTATTACTTAATGATTTACTGCGAAATTCCTAGGTTGCTTCAGACTTATTTATGACCCGACATGTAGGTACTGTACATCTAGCCGTTCATACCTTGAGATGTTTTCCCCACAAGACCAGAGAATTGCAGTTTGATATGAGAATTGAGCATTGACCAATCACTTGAGAAATGACATGAGATCAAAACATTGGCCAATCACCACCTAGCGAAATGCTTTGAAATATCACCACATAGCGAAAACTTGGGTTGTAAAAATTCAGTCCTTAAGGATAACATCGTTCTTTGTTGCTTCATATCTAGTATCTGTGAAGTTTTATGAACAATGATAATGAAATAGGCACAAATCGCAACAGAAATAAATGTGTTTAGTTAATTTCAAGGTAACTTAAATTCAACTGAACTAAATATATTAGACGTAGGCTTAATTCCAGTACACTCATATATATCGGAACAAACTATCTGCATATGGGATCCAGGCGAGGTAGGCCAAGCAAGGTGCTTGTTGGATTTCGGCATTGCCCAACTTGAAAACCAACAATAAACATAATAGAAGACACAATAGTTTCCGTGAATAGGTTATACGTTATAGAGCCCGTGAGTCCACAGACAGTTATTAAAACTATTCAAACTTCACAAATGTGAGTCCATCGAAGCCTTATCTCCACACTTACCCTAATTCTTCACCTATCCCAACCAATCCTGACCTTACCTTCCGGTGATTGACTGCGGGACGGTGGAGAAGTGGTGTAAGTGAGGAGGTTGGGCCGGTCATTTCAGTGTGAACTTTCGGTGCGGTAAATGAGTAGTCACGGCTATGATTGGTCTATATTCATGAAGGCAGAAAGTTAGCCAGTCTCGGGTGCAACTGTTAGATTTACAGCGATCCACCGCCGTTTCAAGCTGTTTAGTTCTGAGGCTGTGTATAACAGCTTATCCATGTTTTGGTTGGGCGTTGGCTCGTGTGCTGAATCAAGAGTTGAGTTTGTGGCCCACGGCTGCGCTAACTGCCAAATGAGTGAATTACCTTACAGGTTTAAGACGGCAGCTTGTAAAGCGTTAATAAAATGTACCATTTTTATTTGTACTAGCAAATGGTAAATGCGTGCTTACCTAAGTCTAATTTTCTTGACACAATAAAAGTTTGTATTTTTGTTTCAGATGCATTTGGTAGTTCTGCTCCTCGGCCTGGCCTCGGCTGCCAGTGCTGCATCTTTCTACGGCGTTGTCTTGGAGGAATGGGAGTCATTCAAGGTATCAAGGAATCGTGTACTTCTCCAAAGCTTTGGTTTGGAGGCTTTCCTCCGTGGTAATCTACAGACTTTAGTAGATAACAATTGGAATGTTAAAAAAACAACTTCTTGAAAACGGAAATGAAGGTACAGAGAAAACTTATTTTTTATTACTCCGGAAACAAGATAGCACATAACATGACTCCTTTGATTGATTCACTGTTTTGGTGACACGGAGAATATTGTTCTGCAAATTTATTTTCTGCTTGCCTTTACGTTATTTTTTATGGAAGGATCATAATTTTACGTCGACCAAGAGATGAAATCATCATTTTTTCGTCCATATATTCATTCCAGAAGTTCACATAATAATGAGAGTATTACCGACAGAAGATAAACGCTAGTTCAACGAGTGAAATTTATATAGACTAATGTAACTGAAATTCTTGATAAAACTCATCGATGGGCTTAGATTCATTCACATCCATATGTTAACACATTGAAAATAATATTATAGTTATCAGGATCATTTGGGCTGCCAAACACATTGGCTGCATATGTGTTTAGCGTGTTGTAATTTTAATTGAATACAATCAATCTTCTATCAAGTTTTTAACATAGTTTTCAACAACAGTCACACTGATTATTCGATCAAAAGTAAATACGTGTCCTTGGGTAGACTTTTTCAGCAATCAATGTATCTCCTCAATCATTTACTCAAGAAAAATTTTTAAGTCTGCTGTTTGAATAATGGAGCGAAGATTAGATTTCAACATGACACTCAATACACGGACCAAATTCACTAAACTGTTGACGCTTCATAATTTTGAATAGTGTAGTGTAAAAACATGAAATCAGTAGTAAAAGTATATAATCAAACAAATAGCTAAGTAACATGGCTTAACATGGCTTAACATGGCTTAACATGGCTTAACATGGCTTAACATGACTTAACATGGCTTAAGATGGCTTAACATGGCTTAACATGGCTTAACATGGCTTAACATGTCATAACATGGCTTAAAATGGCTTAAGATGGCTTAACATGGCTAAAGATGGCTTAAGATGGCTTAACATGTTAAGCAACCAATGCCACCAACTCGCAATAAAGCATGTTCACCTAGGTTGCCCTGGATATAACTGTTATAGAACTATTATATAATCACTACGGAACTTATTTATAACATGGCTTAACATGGCTTAACATGGCTTAACATGTTAAGCCATGTTAAGCCATGTTACGGAACTACGGAACTTATTTATAACAGTTATGGCTTAACATGGCTTAACATGGCATAACATGGCTCAACATGGCTTAACATGGCTTAACATGGCTTAACATGGCTTAACATGGCTGAACATGGCTTAACATGGCTTAACATGTTAAGCAACCAATGCCACCAACTCGCAATAAAGCATGTTCACCTAGGTTGCCCTGGATATAACTGTTATAGAACTATTATATAATCACTACGGAACTTATTTATAACAGTTATGGCTTAACATGGCTTAACATGGCTTAATATGGCTTAACATGGCTTAACATGGCTTAACATGGCTGCAAAGTCTCAAAAAGTTCCAATTATGCATGGCCGAAAATACTTCATTGATAAAAGCATTTTACTCATGTAATACTACTGTTTATTCGTGTAATATATTATATTTTTCATGGCATTAGAGCTAAATCAAAGAAATTTCTTATACACCAGTGTTACCATTGCATCGTATTACCTTTCCTATTTCGATTAATAATCGATTGGCGCAAATAATTTCAGTTAGAAATGTCTGCGTTAAATTTGTTCACAATCGTGACTTTATTCTTGTTTCAGCTCGCCTACAACAAGGAGTATGACCACGTGGAAGATGCCTTCCGCCTCAAAGTCTTCGCCGAGAACAAGCAAAAGATTGCCAGGCACAACCAACTGTACAACAAAGGAGAGCGCACATACGACTTGAAGATGAATCGCTTTGGAGATATGGTGAGTTCATTTAATTGTATGCATGAGGTTTTTGCATTTGATCACAAATGTTCTTGCCATCAACGTTGAAAGCGTAAAAAAAATGCTGGTAAAAAAGATAATCCAGTTATATAACGGTAAAAAAGCCAGCCTCGATAGATGAGTTACTTTGTAAAAGTTAATTAACGTTCAGAACATTTTTCATAAATGCAGGACGGACGACTTCTTTTGATGATTATCTAACGTCCTTTTTAGAAAGCTTGGTATTATGACGCCTTGTTCATACTTTTCCGTGTGAGCAACTTACTCATATCAATCACTGTGTACGTCAGTAACGTTCTTGAGAATGAGATTATCATGATATAATATTACCTCTGCGATATGATCGTACGTTCGAACTTTTTGATGCAAAATTAAGCGTGAATTATAGTAATTTAACTGTTTTTTTTTCACATAAACGCATCATTTCAGCTCAATTACCCTCTATACTTGAAATACTGAATTATGCAATGTCGAACTTCTACGTTGGGTTGAACAAGCCATTTCACCAATTTACAGCCTTAAAACACAGCACTTTCTGTAACAACTGACGACAAAGGTTACGATCTCAAAATTAGAGCAAAACTTTTGTTTTTAACTTACAATGCATGTGTTTACAGCTGCATAACGAGTTCGTGCACACGATGAACGGCTATCGAGGCAATAGCATGAACAGAACCTACGGGGCATCGCGCTTCGTGGCGCCCGACAGCGACGTGAAGCTCCCCGAGACTGTGGACTGGCGCACCAAGGGGGCAGTCACTCCCGTTAAGGACCAGGGCCATTGTGGCTCGTGCTGGGCTTTCTCCGCAGTACGTCAATCTATTTATCAAATAAACTTCTTTCAATTGGAAATTTATGAATTTATTGAAAAAAATTTCATCTCTCACAACCATAATTTCAACTTTTAACGGATGTGACATTTTTCCGCCTTATGTCAAACCACATAAAAAACGAAACTTTTTCTGATGGAAGTAATAGGGACATTATCAGTTCTTCTGCTGCCGAAGTCCATTTTTTTGAAGTTATTCCATTAGAGACATTTTTTCGCATCTGCGATGGTTCATGACATTTCCGATTATATGAGATCGAAATATTTTGGGTGTACGAGAATCTGTCCCATTCTATGGTTCTTATCTACTTAGTTGAGGCTACTTAACTTTTAGTTTCATAAAAATATTCTCGTCCCATTTATAGTTATTCAGGCTCATAATTTTTGGGTAAAATTTTCGGATAGAAAACATGTTGGCTCGGATATCCTGTAGGATATGATCGTAATTCATTTAATGATGAGAGAAGTCGATTAGTACAAATTTTTTTGGATAGTGTAAACCATTAAGAGTGACATCTACTTTTTTTTAAGTATCCAAGCTTAAAAGTCGTATTCACGTTTACGTAACGAATTATATGTTTACTAAGCACGATAATTTCACCAGTTTCTCTTCTGATACCAGACGGGATCATTGGAAGGCCAGCACTTCCGCAAGACGGGCCAGCTGGTGAGTCTGTCTGAACAGAACCTGGTGGACTGCTCGGGCCACTACGGTAACGAGGGCTGCAATGGCGGCCTCACGGACTCGGCTTTCCAGTACATAAAAGATAACGGCGGCATCGACACCGAGGAAGCATATCCGTACACAGCCGAGGTGAGTCGTTGCCGGCCGTTTATTCTATTTGATTGCTTGAAGAGGTCGACGCCGCTATCATCATCAAACTGTAAATCATTTAGGCGACTGACATACACTAAAAATCGCGCTCCAATTACCGCGGCTTCGCTTCTTTGCAAGTTTTCAAGAGATACGAGAGTCATTTGGAAAGTAGTACCCNAAGTCTAGTAGCTTCTTCAAACTATCGCCAGTCATGAAAAGATCCGGTCAAATGACACGAGTTTAGATCTATGAACAAGGCACGAAATAGAAAAGAATCGGCGACAGGCCACATCAGGCCTACACTTCAGAGCCGACATCACTATGTTATGTTATGTTATGTCGACCGATGTAAAAGAATCGGAATTGTTTTCGCCTTAGCGTGCGGTGGTCATGGTGACACAAAGATGAAGTTCTTTTCTCATTTACCCTATGTTCTTTGACTATAGAAATCTTCCTCCTTTCATTTAAGATATTTTTCTCGTTCTAATGAAATTTGACAACTCGTAATGTTGTTTCAAATCGCAATAGATGTAATGTCAAACACGTGTCTTTTCCTCTATTCACAACAGTTTTAAGCGTTTTTATAGCTTACACACTACACAATGTTATTCTTTCGAGGGATTTTATAACTTGAAATTGCTTTAATCACGTATTTCAAAGACGCACAGTTGAATACGCGCTCTCTTGCTGTTTGTGGTAAATAACTTCATACGGACTAGTCTGGTGTATTTAACCTCACCCACGTGAACGTATTCGTTGGAAGCAAAACCAATACACAGAAACGCTGATCACGGTCACCGAAAACGTAGTGGCTTTACCTCTCAACTCGCACAATTATTCCAACGATTAATTGCTTGTTTGTTTGCCAAAACAGATGTTTCAAACTCGCACGAATTTTTTGTCTGACATAGTTGTCCACCAAGATGCGCCATCTTTCTCGTCGTTTATTTTTATTAAAAATATTTCAGGGCAATTTGAAATAGGATCAAAGCAATGTTTTTAAATCAAATAACTAAACAGCGCAATTGATATTCAACCCTCAGGGCATAACGTCCCTGTTTAAGAGGATTCCCTGCTGTTGGGAAACTTGTCGCAGCGAATATCATGATTGAAATCGAACACCTCGTATCGATGCGACGTGTGTATAAAACAGCAACAGGCGTAGAAAGCGTGGCTGACGCTAAGCGCAACTCACTGTCTAAAGGCCCGTTTACACTAGTGGCAACGATATGCGCTTTGAGTCGTTTGCTGCAGTGCCTCACCGCGCACAACCGTTCACACTACTTTTGTACTCGGTAGTTTGAGACTGCGCGCTTTGAACACCAGTTGCCACCTAGACGTCAATGAGGATGGATGTAACAGAATTTGAGCTGTGGGCCATTGTTCTCGGGTGTGCTGTCGTCCGTCATTCTTCGCACTATGCTAGTTGTAAACGAGAATTTAGCATAGGCATCATAATTAGAGAACTAGCACATTCAAAAAGATACAGTTTATAAAAAAATAGTCTATTCTTAAATAAAAAGTTCTAATATTCGTACCGATATCATATCATCCTTTGAAATCGCTTAACGGTAATGCATAAATTATCAGGAGTTGCTAAAATCACATAAACTAAACACGTCATGTAGAAATAACTTACATCATTTGCATTTCGATTTTTGTACTCCTTTGAACGAACACTCCATATGCATTCATTTCCTCTATAAAGATCAATTAGGCTCTCTTACTAGAGTTACTTCAAACGAGCGTGGTGTTAGTCGACATTTGGTGTGCCGGACCAGTGTACTCAATCAACCTTACTACTACTAGACCACAGACAGCTATCTACTAACTAAGAATTTAAAAGCAAAGAATAGTCCACAAAAATTCATATCTTTATAGAAAACGTTTCGGAGACCAGCTTCACCGTCAGTTCGTAGAATCTAGAATCACAAATCAGAAGTCCAAATGTCACAAATTAATACATTGAAACCATAGAACGAATTGAATTTCTTTAATTAATTAATTTAGATTTTTAATTTTATTTCAATTTTTAATTTAATTTAAATTCTTAGTTAATTTGCGATTTAAGCATACAATTGATATCAATTCTTTAATATCTATCTACTAAGCGCCGCGCTTGTGTTGCATGAGGCATGGCCCCTGTCAATCGCTAGCTCGTCAATCGGTCAAGAAGCGCATGCAGAGGCTGCAAAGCGCCTCTGCATGCGCTTTGAGGCACTTGATTCTCGTGTATTGCCCCTAGTGTGAACGGGCCTTAACTTGAGAGTGACAGAAATGAAAGTGAAAAACAGATTAATGCCACAGTTCTTGGGGGGACTTGGACATAACAGGGCTTTTGCTGGTCGTGGACCGAACTGCGAAGATGGCGTGGGTTAAAATCATTGATGCACACAAATGGCATGATGACTAATGGGTTAAAAACGGTCCGACCAGTGCGTCGTCTGGTGCTGAAGTGTGGCTTTGATGGTACAGTCCTGCTTTGACCAGGAGTCGTACTATCAAAATTCGTTTAATTGCACGGAACGGCCGATTTCTCGTCTGTGATTCTTCGGTTTAGCTTGAAAAGCGGTCCGTGATTGACTGGAAGAGGTATGAACTCGTTACTATTTTTGAAAGAACGATTGAATAAGGTAGGTTATATTGAACATGTATAACGGGTAAGTGTTAAGAATGCAAGGAATGCGGGTCGAAGCGATATAGCAAGTGTATAAGGCGCGGCTGTTTCGAGACCGCTGGAAGGAGTTAGTTTACATTGAACGTCTGCGGACTCAGCGCGAGGTACATTCCATTCGAGGAATGCGGCGTCTCTTCGAGGGAATAGGCTTAACTGTACGCGACGGCTCCCTATATAAGGATCTCAAAATTGGCACCAAGGGTTGTTGGTTATACGGAGGTGACCGTCACGCACGTACGGTCTGCAGTCAGCGGACACAATGGCCGCGGCCGTGAGGCCGGTGGTTTGTCGTTTTCGAACATTGACGGTCGCGAGAAACCTAGACTATCGAGGCAGCTACGAGTCCGGTTAGCACGTCAAGAAAATCAACATCAACAATACGGCTGCGACTCAGCCGTGAGACAATGCGAGAGGGCCCCGAGTTGTACAACGATTATATCGCACGTCATCAGAAGATCTAAGTTTCGAGCTCTACACCACAAATTATCATCTGTACGGTCATCAATAGTACGGTCACAACTCTCATCAGAAGAAACGTGACGGGCATAGCATCAACCGAAGTACGGTCGTCATAAATTCTACGGTTAGACCGCCCGCGAGACATCACTATAGCGCGGGAAATACGGCCAGGAAGAAGGAGCAACTGTTAAGAAGACGCGAGATTACAGCAGCGGTACGGCCGCTGAACATACGGCTGTAAACGTGTGCGCAAGTTACGGTCGTTTACAACTGTCATACGCATTGGAACTGCAACGGATCACACGCTTTTTCCGGTAAAATTAGATTATTTTAATGATGTAAACCGATAGGTTTTGGACTTTTGATTGTGTTCAGATTACATTTTTCAAGTACTAGAGATTTTTTTTGTTAATGTAGGATGTGAACTTTAATTTTCCAATTTAATGTGAAATGTATCAGTGTTTTACTACAAACAACCCTCTCTTTGTACTAGTTTGCCGTAACCTATTCATACGAGAACTTAGTCACGTGCCTATCAAGCGCCACTCGACGAAAACCTGACAAAACGATAAGTAATGAATACCGGTATCTTGAACCTGAACCTGAACGTAGAGTAAAATTGTTGGAGTAATCACTCCGAGTGTCCAACTTAAAATATATGAGACCATAAGAAACTTATTATTATTATTATTTTCTTATTCTAATCACGATCACAGATACTTACTGCAGTAATTTTTCAGATATTAATTGCTTTGTCAGAGCGGCAACGAGGATGCGCTGAAGGCAGCCGTGGCCACCGTGGGTCCTGTGTCTAGTTTTCTTGGTTGCTTCCACCCAATAATATTGTTTTTGAAATTCAAAACCATAAAATAAATTTAATGCATTCTTAAATTTTACTTAAAACCCACTTTTAACTCGACGTGTTTATATAAAAACCCGGTTTTTTTAACACTAAAAAGTCCAGCCCGGGTGGGTAGGTGAACAGCTCCCTGGGCAGGTGCCCCGTGAAACCCTGGCTTCACAGCACGAGAGTAGAGAGTAGTACAGAAAAATACTTTATCTTAATAAATTGGTAGCGCGAGGCTAAGTTCAGTGCTCAGTAACATGCAACCAGAACTGCCATCGAGAAGTTGAAATTATTTGAATTGAGTATTGAGTGTAAAGAGACTTTCTGCCATGATATTCTTTGTGGAAACATGATTCGCAGAAGCACCGCCATGGCAGGACAAGAAACAGCCTTTTCGTGACATGCGCTCGCTGGAAAGCAAAGACAAAAAATACATCAGGAAGGATAAGGTAAGATTTATAAATATAACGACATTTTTACCAAATAATCAATCATGAAAGTAAAAGGACAGATCAAATGAACCAAATAGCTGGGTTCCACGTGGCACAACAGGCATCGGTATCTAGGTCTAGAAACGAATGCTATAGCCGTAGGTCGAAGAAACTGCGTCAATTAAACTTTTGTTTCGAAAAATTTCATTAAACACAAAATCGAAAATTATGATCCGTACGGAATGCAGCTATACCGGCTAAAAATGCAAAGATTAGAGAAAGACCTTTTATCTAGACAGAAATCAAAGACGTTCCACTGGCGATTAAGCGCGGGGCAGACGATATATGAGCGCGGAGATTGTCCATCTCGCACAATAGTGGCTCGGCTTACGCTGTTGAATGACTCGGACCGATGCAAGGCGGTAAAGTCACGTATACGTACGCACAACCGTTGGCCAGATATAAGAAGCGCCGCTGGCCTAGAATACGTTGGAAATGAACCCATAGCCGTAGCTGTTTCTGCATTGCTGCGAGGCGTGAATGTGACGAGATGATACGCAGCAGAGAGCTGTCATAGAAAATGGTTTTGCGGCGCAGCCGCTCACGACTCAGGACAAAGAACCTTTACTGCACTTTATTTATTTACACTGAGTTACTGTCGCTCGTTCTGTAATACTTTTTACCGAAGTCTCATATGCAAATTTGATGACGTAATTTATGTCACTTCTAATAGTGATGCCAGTAGTCACTACAACAAGATTAAAAACAATCAGAAAGATGCAGTTTTCGGGGATGTTTTCGGCGTCGCGGTGACATTGGTTCTCTGTGGGCAAAGCCGAAGCGAAATTTGTTTAAAAAATTTACTTTCCCTAAACATAGTTCAAAATTAATTGGCATATAATTTCTTTTCCACTCTTTTCACTGCCAATAACGGGAATTATTCGAGATAAAAGCCGAAAATGGTTTGCCCAAGGCCACCTGACGGTTCGCCAACATCTTTTGCAGTGTACATAGAGGGTAGAAAAGTTATTCAACGCAGGCTTAGAGAGACGAGGAGATTCAAGTTGTTGTGATTTTGACCTGACATATTCGTCTGGTGTGCTGAAGCCAATACCATTTCGAACAGCTAGATTTGTTCATCATTTGATACTTCCTGTGAAAGCTTAGGAAAACAAAATTCATATCAGTTAGAAGAAAATTTAGTATATAAAGTCAGTATTTTCTCTGTGCATGATTAGATTTGATACCCTAACGATGGTTGTCCTTTGTTAGCAAGCAGGCCAAAGGCCCTGGTTAAACCATGACCGAACTTTGATAAGTGATACTGAGCTTACATAAAAAACATGTTACTTACATTTATTTATCTAAGTGCGCTACATTAAATGATGCAAATATTTAACTTCTAGCAGAGTGCGGACAAAAATCATTTAAAATTTTTTGTCCGCAATTGATTTTTTCTAGTACAACGAACCAGACACCGTTGATTAGACAATTGACGCTGCATTGACTTGTCAGAGAATGTGCGTAATAGCAGTTATTAGCAGTCTAATAATTAATTAAGTCATACTTAACACCGCTAGTCGATCAAAATTATACTTCGCACCATACGTTTCTTACTTGAATCATACTTCGTACCGCTAGTCGTTTATTATTTATTTCCCTAATTCTTATTTAAAAACATTTAAACTGATCATTAGTGAAATTATAACAGATTATTTGCCATTTTGAAGTGAATAAAATACTAGGTTTGGAAGAATTTTCAAGTGGAATTTTAAAAGTTGTCAATACTAATTCTATTTAAAAACGGCTGAACAGACACTCGTGAAATAATAGCAGACTTTTCGCCTCTTTAAAGTGAATAAATTCTAGGTTTGGGAAAAATTTCAAGTTGAATTTAAAAAGTTATTAAAACTAATCCTATTTCAAAAACAGGCGAACTGATGCTCGTGAAATTAAAAGACTTTCTGCTGCTTTAGAGTATATAAATCTCCAGACTTCCGAGAATTATTGAGTTTAATTTAAAAAGTTATGAATACTAATTCTATTTCAGAACCGGCTTAACTGAAACTACTGAGTTATAACAGACGTCTTGCCTCTTCTATACGAATAAATTTCTAGGTATGGAAGAATTGTCAAGTAAAATGAAAAAATTTATTGATACTAATTCTATTTCCGAAACCGCTGGGGAGACATTTGTGAAATTTTAATAGCATTTTTTGTGAAAATATAGCAGACTATATGCCGTTTCAAGGTGAAAAATTTCTAGGTTGAAGCTCTGTATGCCGGAAGTTCTAAAAGAATGCTCGTCTCGTGAGCATTTGCATAATTAAATCACATTAGATTTCATAATTAAATCAAAATAGTCAATTTGATGTTCTCCAGTAGCTGTAGAGTGTAATTTTCTTTCAATTTTGCTTCGTTCTGTCTGCGCTCACATCGCTTTAAATTAATTTGATCAATCTCCGTGAGTTCAGTGGTAGGTCCTGGGATAAATTTATATTTAATTGTATCTGAAATATTTCGAGGGGGCAAGCAAAAATTGTTGTTTTCATTAATGTACAAAATCTGGTATAATTCGTGTTTTGCTCGTTTTATTTATATATAAATCCGCATTTCTGGCCAGTCTGAAGCCGAACCTAAAGAAAAAGCGTCATTGGATGATGCTTCAGACTTCGTTTACCACTCGTGACGCTGGGTGCTCCCTCTGGGTCTGTCTTCGCGGCAGTTCGGCAGGATTGTGGTTCCCATACGTGGGGCTTCGTCGTTCTGAAGCTCGGCAGCTGTGGGCGTTATCTCCTCCCTCGCCTAGCCCAAGAATATCAACGGTAAAGCTTCTTTCATGGCCAGAAATTTTTTGATCTTGCTCCCTGCCATGTTACTAAACAGGATGATTCTATGAGACTCAATCGTAAATTCTCGAATTCCACCGATTTTTTGTTATTATACTCTTACATCCTCTTATTCAACTCCTGTTTATAAGCTTTGAAACAGACTGCCTGCAGATTGGATGTCGAGGCCAGGCATGGAGGATCGAGCTTGCTTCAAACCTTCCATTAGCCTTTAAATAAATCAAACTTAGTGCCCTGGTATTTGACGTTTCTCGTTTCCTTTAAGAAATTCGTTCCAGAAATCTAATGTTGGAGGAAACTCACGGCGCCCGTCCTGCGGTTTGTCTTGCATTTTTGTATGGAATAGAATAGAAGTGTCGGCGTTGAAGAAATAGGCCCATAGCCTGTTGCCGATTCTTGAACTTTTCGTGACTTGATTCACAAGGGATCCGGCCTTTGGAACCCGATCTTTCCATAGCTGACGATTGATTGAGATAGCTGCTAGACTTATTGCCTGGTCCGTAATTTGCTAGGCATTTTAAGACTGAACATATGCTCCTGCATAGCTTCGTCTAGTCTGTTTTTGAAGATGTTCATACTCGGAGCGTCAACGATGCTATCAGGGAGGCTGTTCCATAATTCATGTTATTCATGTTATTCATGTATTTCATTCATGTTAGTTGCATCAGCAGTGCAGTTGCTCATTAGTTCAGTGTTAAGACGAGCAGTCAGCGGCTGCAAATTAGACGTACGAGTTAAGCACACACAATTTCACCAATGATAATGTGCACATATACACAAATCTCAGAAGCAATTTATTTCTCCATTGGGTGAGCAACATTCAAAGTCACGATATTTAACTATTCATAAATTTAATCAATATTATTACATTAATATAATAGATTCATAAAAATTATTTACTCTATAACTGCAGGAGATTATGTAAATGTGAAATTGGTCCTCATCTTGAACGCGTGTAGCGTTGCGGAGGACAGGTTCGCCGGCGTGACGCTAGATGGCGTCTGCGTGCGTGTCGCCACGAGCACGAGCCGTAACCCTGAGGGACGAGTTGAATAGATATCAAATAACCATGCATGAAATAGGCTTTTAAATGTGTAGTTTACAGCCTCATTTCTCCCCGTGATTAATTTTCTTCTATTTCAAGGAACGTCATTGAAATGTTGCTCGGCAAATCACATAACCTCTATGACGTAACTTTTATGGGTTGCCTTATGGCACAAATAAAAAGTTGGAAGAAAAGAATACATTGGATAGGCTTAGTATATTAACCATGCCATACCGGACAATTCTCATTGTTTTACCTCTCAAATTTTTTAGTATCTTTTTTAGATAAAAAATACTCGGAGATTCGACCAACTCTGGATAAATTTATTTATGTGAAGTCACTGTCAGCATTAGTAAAGTATTTCTAACTACCCATCATGATCGTTGGTATTTGCGCCAACATTTTTAATGGCTAGTACATGGTATATCTAAAAATGTAAATTAGCATAAATTGTCATCTGATGATGTTGGAAGCATTCAAAATAACGAAGACAACTCATTTAATGACGGGATTTGTATACGAATGGAGAGAAATGACGAATTGCTAAGGAAATGGCTGAAAATAGGCATAGTTTCAAAACTATAATAAATATCGCTTTTTCTCTCCTGATAAGCACATGTCAGTTCGTATAAATTACCAAATACATCTAAACGCATATTGCTGGCAAGAAGATTATTCCAGGCTTTCCATTGAAAAATTTACTAATTATTTGTTGAATTAAATTAAAATAATTGATTTGGCCAACAGCTAGCGTGGCACGGGCAGTGGAGCAGAGCTTGGCGCAAACCCCACGACGACGCCCGCGTGAGCCAACGGCGCGTCATTCATTTGTACGCGCCACATTCTGGACGCTCGTGGTTTGTTATTATTGGAATATTTTGGCAGAAGTTGTTCTTTTATGCAGGTTTTGTTGGAGACCTGAGAGAAATTCTGATATAACATCTTCTTATTGGTATTTTAAAATTTTCCAATTAGATTTTTTGTAGGATTTGAAAGTTCATATACGAGATTTGCAAAGGACATTTTACTTATTGATTATGACATTCCGAATACCCATTATTAATTAATGTGAAGTAACCTGAAGGTTTTCTTGTCGCTCAAAATTTGTATTTCAGAATAAAATAAGTTCAACATTGTGTACTACGAGCACAATTCGAGAAATGAAACCTAAAATTCGCTTGAAAGTAATTTAAATTGTCTGACAAATTCATTGCTTAGTATATTGATAATTGCATTAAATTGATTTCGGTTCCCGACCGGATTGTAAGGCCCAGTTTCTCACAGTTGAATAATTTCAACAAGCATTGGTTCAACCATGCATGTAGTGAGGGGCTCTTCCGATAAAGTCATTCATGATGACACAATCTTCTGAAAAGTTCGATTCGTCAGTAAATGATTATTTTTTTATACACATTAATTTCAAACGGCAACAAAGACAAACAACTATTTTAATTTTTTCTTTCAATTACACTATGCGTCAAACTTTATATCAGACACGTTTCACTATAAGTTTAATAAGCACGGGTAGAGCGCGACCTAGCAAACGGTCAGTCCTACGGATAGAGACTTATGTTGCCCGTCATGCAGCCAATAATATTGTGAGTATACCGTAAACTAAACATACTGAGCAAAGTTTGCTGTGTCGATGAACAACTATGAAGTAGACATCTTTTATGAAGGGTTGTGTACGAAAGTCTTTTATGGACCAAGACTAAAACACGGGGTCGTGGAAGACTCAAGAAGAGCAAAGTGAAACATATTACATATCTAACACGTTTGCTGCCGATCTTTACGTCTGCAATAATGGCTCTGGGCCTATACTTTCAAAAAAGTTTAGAGATCGTAAGTTCACCAGCCGACCACTGACGGCCTTTCAAGCAAAATCTACCAATCATAGAACAAGAAAATAGAGCGTAAGTACTTACGTTCACTTAGCGAGTTTTGAAAGTTTGGCCAGGTTTCACTCATCACGCCAGGTTAGCACGAGCTTTATAAACAGTTATTGGCACAGTATTCAAGGTACACGGAGGCTGCTCTAGGTATTATGGTATTTCGTAGGAACCACGTATTACACCGCGATCATGCCAGCTGCATATATAGCTTCTGTTAAAGACCAAGTACTTATATGTACATGATATTCTTCTGTTGATGAGCACCGTGTTAATGTTTCCGATGTTAAAACGTTTAACTCATGTCTCGCAGATAACTCGTGTATTTACTCGTGCATTGTTGTTGTATTTTTTATGTATACAAGAATTTTCGTGCTAAAGTGAGTACTTTGTATGCAAAATACTTGAAACTGATTACATTATTATAAATTTAAATGAATTTAATCAAAATATGATGCTATGAGGGCCATGCTTCGACAGGTGTTGGTCGACGTCTCATTGTTGATCAAACCCGCAATGAAGCTCAGGATCTAGCCAATGCTTTGTCCCGTAACCAACCTTATAGGCAAGCCTCTGTGACAGAACAGAAACGAATGTTGAATTATCTACTGCATACTACAGGGTGCGCCACAGAAACTTACTTATTTGAAAAAATTCCTGTGCGGTTAGTTGGTCGGGTAGAGGGGCGAGAGGGGGTGCATCTGAAGGGGAAAGTTCCCAAGTTTGTTTCTCAAAGTTTCTCAAATAAATTTGCTATAGTGCAAGAATTAACTGAACGCGATTTTGTTGCCCGTCAAAATGCATGTAAAATGCTGGTTGACAACCTGCCTGAAGACGCGGTCGTTTTTTTCAGTGGCGAGGCTCACTTCCACATTTCCGGCTGCGT
>NW_025941293.1:0-312 GCF_000764305.2 Hyalella azteca | reverse complement strand
TAAATACCGAGGACATATGATTCTCAATCTTATTCAAGTTTTTCCCCTCTGCACGAGGTAATAAATACCGAGGACATATGATTCTCAATCTTATTTAAGTTTTTCCCCCCTACACGAGGTAATATCTTCTCTTGCGTGCTTCCCATTCTCATTCAGACTCCCCACACTCAGAGAAATAAGTGGGACTTTGTCCAAATAACGAGGCAATTTTCGCACTTCTGTGGATTATCCTGACCCAGTTTGACCCGGCGAGAGAGCGTATCAGTGCTACGTTCGCTCCCTGCTCGTGTTGTTAATAAGGAAATACGTTTG
>NW_025941292.1:0-64911 GCF_000764305.2 Hyalella azteca | reverse complement strand
CTATCATAAAGTGAACACGTTCGCAAAATTTCACCTAAAGTTGGACATCTTTTGTAAAAGCGCGAAAAGTTCATGGAATGAGAGGAAAAATTAGGCCCATAATCAGTGAAAAGCAGCCGAACTTATCTTAATTAATTGACTTTGTCCAAAGATTTAAACGAAAAAATACTTAATCAGATTAATTACCTATTCTTCACGAGTCGGGGTTGAGTTTTAGCCGCTTGGTCGCATGGGTCCGGGTTTTAGTCACTTGGTCCGGGGCTCCCCGGACCTGAAGTGAAATTTTTCTAAGTAAATTTTCGAAAATTCGATACCAAAGTTTTATGTTTTCTGGACGTTTCAGAACATTCTCTATCGATTAGTTCGATCGAGAAGTGAACTTTTCTGTGACCCGAATATATGGGTCCGGGTCCGGGTTTTAGTCACTTGGTCCGGGGCTCCCCGGACCTGACACGAAATTTTTCTAAGTAAATTTTCGAAAATTTGATACCAAAGTTTCATGTTTTCTGGACGTTTCGGAACATTCTCTATCGATTAGTTCGATCAAGAAGTGAACTTTTCAGTGACTCGAATATATGGGTCCGGGTTTTATAGTCACATGGTCCGGGGCTCCCCGGACCTGAAGTGAAATTTTTCTAAGTAAATTTTAGAAAATTCGATACCAAAGTTTTATGTTTTCTGGACGTTTCAGAACATTCTCTATCGATTAGTTCAATCGAGAAATGAACTTTTCTGTGACCCGGATATGTTGGTGCGACGAAATTTTTCAAAGTAAATGTAAAAGTTTTATATGTAAAATTAAAAGTTTTCTCGACGTTTCAGATGATTTGCAGCCTTTTATTTTTTTGAACCTGGTTCGCCGGACTGGTCCGGGTCCGGGTTTTAGTCACTCGGTCCGGGTCCGGCAGACCGGTCCGGGTCCGGGTTTTAGTCAGTACCCCGGTTGGCGTCTTGGTAAGACCGAAAGGAGGATTCGTCAACCCTATACAATGCTGCCCAACAATTGAGTAATAATATCTGTCGTTCTTTGCTCAATGATGAAATTGCCTGCCCAATGCGTTTTTTGGGGGGTGTTTTAGATTCAGATTTTACAGTAGCACAGGAAAATCAAAGTAGGTATGAAACGATGAAGTGGCGAATAACTAATCCTGGAAATGCAGCGGCAGCGTGAATTCCGCGAACTTAATAGTTTCGAAACTCATGTTTGAACTAGTAGTATATAGTTCAACCATGGAACTATGGTTCAACGATGAGTTTAATGGTTGAACTAGTTCAACCATGTCGAAACTTACCACGCTTAATTTCGCCATTTGCAACACATATCTATGCGAATAAATATACAAATTTTGATGCCCAATGAGATGTGAAGAGGATTTTTCAACGATTTTCATCACTCCGTTTTCAATTAAAGGAAATGAACGGGCGATTTCAGAAACTAATTCAGACCATTTTTTTGTCAATTTGTAATCTATAATAACGAGATTAAATACACAATTCTTGAAGCTTAATGCGCCATTGTGGGGATTTTTTTCTCATTTTTACCTGAGCACGTTTTCCAAAAACACGTTGAAACGGGCAATTTTAGCTTAGCTTGGTGGAATTTGTTAATTTACAACCAATTATTATGAGATTAAATACGCTATTAATGCAAGCTTGTATGTTCAATGTTCCGTGATCGACGAGGGCGAGACAACAGCTTTATTTCCAAGCTTTGATGCATGTCAGGCTTTTTGTTTATGCTGGTGACCGACTATGTAATGCTGAGGACTGTGGAGGGTAAAAGAACTGTAATCCAATGGTTTCCCTTCTGGAAACCATCATGCTGGAAGACCTTGACTTTGAAGATGACCTTGCCCTTCTGTCTTCAAAATTGATCACCTGCAACACAATACAGCCAAGTTAAAAAAAAACAATGCAGTCAAAGAGGGGCTAAAACGGAATTCCAATGTGGGGGCTGGCACCCAACCACAGTTAACTATCGTTTCGAGTTTGACTCCGTCTCAGGGGTTTCATTGCCAGGGTAACAAGAGTTATGTTACGAGAACAGGTTGCAATTAACTAGGGCAGCCAGATGAGATTGGTCGGTTAATGACAACAAATTAAAGATTGTCAGTTTTTATTTTCTTAGCTCACGTGACCTGCTCGATGATGGTGGCCCCGGTACGAACTGGGAGACCAAGGAACGTGAGATGCTCATGCGTGGTGAGATACACGTAGCGTGATGAGATGCTCGTGGCGTGGTGAGATACACGTAGCGTGATGAGATGCACGTGGCGTAGTGAGATTTACGTGGCGTGGTGAGAATCACATGGAGTTGCAAGAGGCACATGGAGTTGCAAGTGGCGTGGTGAGATACACGTGGAGTTTCAACTGGCACGTGGAGTTTAAATTTCAGCTCATACTCTTAACACGGTGAAGTGAACAAAAATGAAATTATGCCACGAACCTTTCTCTGGTTGTTATACGGTAGCATGTTAATGACTTCAGCGGACGCCTTGCAGACGCAGAGACTTGAAATATTTCAATGCACGTTACAATGCGGTGTGCGTTATTACAAGTTTTTCAGTCCTTCCCTATTTAGGACTGGAAATAGAAAGTGAGTATTTTGAGCATTTTATTGTCCTAGCAAGTTATACTGTAATCTGTCATAATATGTCATAGGAATTGACATATTCTGGCATCTTAATTATATCTGACCTACCTACAATCGATAATTTTAATTGGCCCTTATGACACCATAATAATAATAATACTAATGGCCAGATCTTGAACGCGGTAAAGCTGTATAAGCGATCTAAATTGCGAAAACCAATTGCTATAAAATGCTTTGCTAGAAAAAGCTGATGAGTGAGAAAAATTTCCTAACCATAAATAAAATTCGAGTTTTAATATACTTTGATAAGTTTAATATTATTGAATTTAAGTAGGAATGCTCCAAGCCTTAATAATATTCCGGCTGCCTTTCCGAAAATCGCAGAGACATACTTACAAATCATAACCTGCTTCAACAAAATCCCTTCAGATGGTCGGTATAATTTTCGTACTATTATTTGAGGTAAAGTTCAACTTATGAATTCGGCAACATAATCCTGAGTTCTGTCATTAATTAAAGATTAATCTTGCATGCAATTAGTATATTTAAGGTAGAGAATCGTGTCTTCGCGTTAAATAATGAATCGTTTCGGTCGATATTTAGTGTTTGATTATATTGCGAGAATACTCCATAGACACGGACATTCTACATCGTAAAATTCGACGATAATGAAGAAATTTCATCTCGTAAATCAATTCGCAAATTTTCAAATCGTAATTTTTAAGTGTTATTTCTTTATTATTTGGACGATATTAACCTCTTTCAATTGATATCATATTGAAGCAGGGGGGGTTGCTGCATGAGTTACAGTTCAGAGTGCCAGGATTGGAGCAGAGAGGTGCCGGCTCGATCCCAGCTCTGTGCGCCAGTTTTTTTATTAGAATCGGCGAGGAGGCCGGGCGATTAAGCACTAGGGAATTAAAACAGTGAATTGCTTGTTCGAGACTGCAACAAGCTGTGAATGTTCTGCAATGTTAAGAATCGACGACAGGCCTACGGCTTAAAGAATGCTGACACCGCTATTTTATATAGGTAATTATTATTATATTATTACCACCCCCCCAGTACCACGGGCGGACGCTAGTATGTAATTTGCTTCCTACCCGTCTTGAAAGCGAAAAAGAGGTACACATTTTTAATGTGTAAAATATTTAAAAATTATGATAAAAGTTCGATATTTTTTCTGGTAACACGATTAATTTGAATATGATGTAGATATTCTTTTAGTGATATGCTGTATGCAGCTTTATTCTGTTTTAACCTAAGTTTTCATAACTGTTCTTGGTACCTACATATTATCCTTTAACGTTTAACCCATGCAAAACTTATTAGCGTACATATTGCACTAGGAAGCTCCATGCCTTTTGTTACCAAATTTTAGTGATTCGTTACTCCTAAATGGATGAAAAATTAACACTCACGACCCAAGCTTATGAATAAAGCTCTTCAAGATAGTACAGTGAACACACCTGGAGGCTTTGTGCTTTGATGCAGCATAGGTGTTACGGATCATGCAAAGAGATTAAGGACACGCTATGCATTTCGATTGCATGTAGAATAGAATAGAATAGAAGTGTCGGCACTGAAGAAATAGGCTCATGGCCTATTGCCGATTCTTGTACTTTTCGTGACTTGATTCACAAGGGATCCGTCCTTCTGACCCCTATCTTTCCATAACTGACGATTGTTTGAGATAGCTGCCGGACTAATTGCCAAGTCCGCAAGGTGCTTGGCATGGCGTGCTAGGCAAGCGTTTAGCCTTTGCGTGTTATGCATGCGTTTAGATGTTCAGTGTTGGCATTAGTGAATTAGTGGCGTCTGCACGCTTCTTCCTACTCAGTCAGCGTCGTGACCTAGGCGATGCAGGTGATATTTCAACTAATGGGATTATTCTTATGAAACTTTCAATGTCATTCATGCAGTTGATTTGAACCCAGTTATTGAGTAGGAAATACTGTAAATGATCTCAAGCAAATTAATACTAGCAAATGTGTCGCAGGAAACCGTTGAATGCAGTGAGACAAATACGATTTTACCACTGTTTTCGAATTTCAAGGAAACCACAGAGTCTGCTAAACTTCTGAACCCTCGGGCCTATTAAAAATGTATGAACAGAAATTCTCAAAAGAATTCTCGACAATTGTTTCAAAATAAACTTCACAAGAATTGTTTAAAAAAAACTTTTCGACAATTGTTTCAAAATAAATTTCCAGACAATTGATTCAAAATAAAGTTCTCGAGAATTGTTTCAAACTAAATAATCGCCATGACAAAGAGTTCATGGCAACGTTGGTTTGAGGCTCTCAAGTTTACAGGGTTATATTTGGAGCGGAAAAAAGTGGTTTCAGGGCCTGATGATCTAGCGTGTAATGTGTTGAGTTCCGACTTCATAGGAATGGAACAGAAGAGTCGAGAAAGAGATCGGTGGGTAGAGCAAGATCAACGAGTCACAGCCATATGCTTCAAAAATTTGCCCAAGCTAACCTGGTATCTCGCGATGAACTCTCTCTACCTCGCCTGTGTCTTCTACATCATCGGTACTCGTGACTATTCTGATGGATCCATGACTGGTATATTCTTCATTGCTTGGAGTATCACTTGCCCCGTAATGATAGCATTTTCCATCCTTAAATGCATTTCTTGCCAACGTATCCTTACGGAACTTTTTGAAGCAATCTCGCCCATTTATCATTGCGAACCTTCACTCGCACACCGTCCCTATAACTTTAATTGGAATACTTGCCTACTGATATGTTTGGCAGCAGCTCAAATGACTACCACATGCGTTCACTTTAAAATTTGCTTCTCTGATCTAAACGAAAACAACTTTGACAACTTACGAATGGGTGAGGCGTTGGCTTACTTAGTGATGTATGCGGTTGCGCTAACTTTTATTCTTAGTTTCAATTTTTACATTGGCGTTCTTAAGAACAGATTCCAGGAAACATCCACTCAACTTGTAGACCATGGAACTTTGCTCAGTGAATATGACGTCACAGAAATACAGCATATAAATGCAATTTCTGTCACATCGACTGCTCATGAAAACGTCGCCAGGCCTCAGCCGCCAACTTCAAGTTTTCTGAAGGAAATCGAATTCCAGATGCTGCTCATAGACCGAGCCATCGAGCGTATCACTCAAGTATATTCATGGATTCTCATTTTTCTGTCCATATGGTTTCTTACTGACCTCCTCTTCGGCATCTACCTGCTGCTGACACCCTCGACGCAGAGTGATGGTATCCTCTACTTACTTCTATACATTTGCGTGATAACTGAGGCACTTTGCTGCCTGTTTTTAATGCATAATCCAGCGGATGAATTGTCGGAAGCAGTAAGTGCATAGCTAGTAAGAGGGATCTAGACTATGGAGTGTTAAGTCTAATAACAGAGTATTTTGGAACGTCATATGATGACGAATAATTAGCATCGAACGGTTTCTGACTTATCCTTTGGTATAAAATCGTTCTTTGCATCTGGGGAAGAAATATTTCGCTTGAAAAATCTGACACTTTATTTGAAAAACTCAATCTATAAGTTAACATCACTTTCCAGGAAGAAGAGTTCATAGTAAATCTGCGGATGTTCATTTACCGCTTGCCCGACGATCAGCAAATGAAGGTAAATAATTCCAGTCAGATTTGTTATATTTCACTGGATTTATTCTGAGGATGTTTAGGTGTAAACATTAAATCTGTTAGTTTTATTAATTTTTTCAGGATAAGTCAAATTCATTTCAACACTGCACGATGTATGAGCTTGCTGCAGCTTACCGAACAATAATTGTTCGGTAGTGGCAAGGTACTTTTAGACTCTTCCGCAAGTTCGATTTTGAGTCCTATAAGTAGACCAGTAAAGTATCACGGATACCAGCATTATCATACATAATATATTTGTTTAAATCTTGAGTAAAGGAGGAAATTGAAAATGAACTGATTCTAGAAAATCTTTGGTTTTCCACTATGATTTTATTTAAACCAAAGATTTGCAGAGACAAGATACTACTTTTGTACAAGATAATGACTACTTTTGGAAATAATTTGCTCACAAACTTTGGCTAAAGTATTGAAGCATAAGAAAGAACTGATGATTTATTTCTGCAGCCCAGCACAGGTCTCATCATTTCTCTGCAACGGAGCCGCAAACTGACGTTATGCAACTTCGGTACCATCGGTCGGGGCTCTTTTCTAAACGTGAGTTTGAAACATGCAATACATTATTAAAATATTGTTGGCATTTCTTTTTTTTCTGCTACTAATAAGTTTGTACATCCAATGATCATCTATTGCAGGTTTGGTTGAAGACCAGAGCGTACTTTTTATTTGCGATTTTCTTATTGTTTTTTTTTCGATAAGCCGAACGAAATTTCTATCTGGAGCTTGGAAATAAAAAAGCAGATTACCGAATGACATTTTATTGCGGTGCGACGTTTCGAATATATCAATATTCATTATCAAGCAAGTTATGAGTTATTACAACGCTTAAAACTTACGTTCACTTAGCGAGTTTTGGAAGTATGTCCCCGCGATATCTGCTTCATTCGACTTGAATTAACCCGTTTACTAGCACCATAGACTTTACTGCCTTATCTTTTTTTCTTAGTTTTTGATCAGCACTAAAACTGATCCAGTTAGATTACCCCATTCAACCTAGAACCAGCCCAAATAGCATGATTAGCCCTGTTAGATAAGTTCTTTACGATGGACATTGAATACACAATTTTCGTAATTAACTCTTGTTAAAATTGGTTTATATTAAACAAAAATGCTAAAAGTGGAAACCTATAAGTAATATTACACTTAAATTATGACTAGTAGGCAAAATCTTTTATTTTGAACACAGGACCCGACATTAAAACATTTGTACATAGTAAATGTTAAAATGAAGCTTCAGAATATGGTGGGTGCATTGTGCATACCCCAGGCGAACAGGATACATGAAAGGTACATAATAATAATAATAGAATAGCGGTTTCAGCGTTTATTAGGCCGTAGGCCTGTTGCCGATTCTTAACATCGCAGAACATTCACAGCTTGTTGCGGTATCGAACTCGCAACTCACTGCTACAATTCTGCTGTGCTTAACCGCCGGGCCTCCTTGCCGATTCTGACCAGAAACTGGCGCACAGAGCTGGGATCGAACCCGTGCCTCTCTGCGCCAATCTTGGCACTCTGAACTTTAACCACTGGGCCATTATTTTGGCAATTTTGGCAATTGATTATGGTTTCAGAAAAATTTGCCGATGCATGACTGAGCAGTAAGATAGTCAATAGGGGGATTTGTAATTACAGAGATACAATGTAATCACTGAGTTTATTGTTAAGGCTAAAAAATGTAACTCAAATAAAATAAATATATCTGAATTCGTTCAAATTGTTATTTATAGTAATATACAGTAATTTTTTGGCTAGAATAGGAACTGCGAATAGGATTTTGATTGCATTCAGTAGCATATCATAAAAAATGAAAATTCACTGGATCCAGTGCGAAAGCTGTATATCATAAATATATTCAATTAATCATTTCTATCAACGCCTTATTAGTAAATTGCCATGACATTCATCAATGTTCCCTTGACCATTAGAAAACAAATCAATGATTTTAGATTTACGATATCCTCTACTGGAAGCTTTACTTTTTAATAATTTATATTATGTTTGCTGGCCTATTCTGCATTAGGAAAAGCCTGTTAAAATCAATGAAGTTCTCCAATAGAAAATTCATTAGCAACAACCATTTCCCGTAATTAAATCTATTAATAATAAGACCTATAATAACTATAAATTATATTAATTGCGAAGCGGGTAATGCATTCAAATCCCCGTATTTACTACATTTAAGTTATGTAAATTAGGCTATTCCTGGGTTAAGTTGGATAATCTAATTATACTGTATCAGCAGTGGTAAGGTTTGAACGCTGAATTAAAAACGAATTAGATTTATACTACGGTTAAGTTCGAGTCAGATTAGCCATTTTCCATTAATGAGCGTGAACGTTCAATTTGAATACTCCTGGGGTCGCGACTCATGCTTATTTGAAAACCAAGTGAATGGATCTCTGATATTAGATCTTTAGCGGGGAAAGAAGGTAATGCAAAAAACTAATTTGTATTTTATTGCATTTCAAGCTTTTATAAAGGCAAGTTAATTACAGTGTATAAAAAGACAGACCATAAACATACCAATTGCATGAATGTCTTAAAGCTTAGCGATTGTGAGCAAATCTTTTCCGCTTTACTGTACCTAAATTACTCGAGCATAATTTGTATGAGGATTTTTGTTTACTTTACTTGTTAAGTGCAATGCATTTCATAATTTTATCCCGTAGCCTCCACTTTGTATCCTCTAAATGTACAATAAAAAAATCTGGAAAAGAAAGACATCTTACAATTTATAGGTTCAACTATTACTAAAATTGAACTTTGCGGGTGCGCGGGCGTTGGTTAATTTAGTTAATGCACTTGTCATTCAGATATAGAGTGTTTCTGATTAAACTTTGTGTTAGAACTGATGCCATGTAATCTTGATACAGGCGCTGGCGTTCATGTTTTCCTACGTGGTGGTGATAATCCAGTTCCGTGACGCTGAAACTTCCGCTGGGCCTACAACGCTTCCTACCAACGCCGGCATCGTTCATACCAACGCCAGCATCGTTCCTGCTAACGATACCGTCACTCCTACCGTCTATGTCACATAAGTCACCACTCATATTATTAATATTAATATATTAATTNAATCAGAATTAAGATTTGCAGAGGTCGGTTGCTACATAGAAAGAAGATTTTTCGATCGCGCTAGAAAATTATGGCTTATCTTTGTTATAAAAATAGATCGTTTTTTTCGACAGCCGGCGACGTCAGAGCTGGGGCAAAATTAGTAGCATTGGCGGTAAATAATCAACGATTCTTCGCCGAAACTGACACCAAGCACTCAGGATCTTTCTATAAATTTTCTAGTAAAATTGAAGTTACTTTACCACGATTCAGTACAGGTAACCATCATTCTTACGGATGAAGAGTTCGTTTATGACTTGATGCAAGAAAAAGCGTGCTGTGGAACCATAAGTAATTAGTACAGAGCGACTACAAGTAAATGCTTCCACGTCAAATAATAAGAAGAAACTTTTCGGTATGGCTTATTATATTATATATAATAATAGGACAGTCCAATGCTTTGTCTCATCAGCGTACGAAATATAAAATTTAGGCGTCTCGGCTTACGTTAGATATAAATTCGTTCTAAAATGAAAAATCGCAGATGTTGCAACACGTTGTCTCTCGTGCCTGGAAACGGACTCGAGAATTATATAATAATATAATATAATATAGCGGTTCAGCGTTTATTAGGCCGTAGGCCTGTCGCCGATTCTTAACATCTCAGAACATTGACAGCATTTTGCGATCTCGAACCTGTGTAAGGATTTTACACAGTCGAGTTTTGAATTTTAAAAGTTTATTTAATCAATGAAAACAGAACAAGGAACTTTGGGAGGAAGCAGCAATTCGGTATATATGTAGAGAAAGCAAATTTAAATAAATTCTACGGTATGATGTCGAAAAGCTAAAAAAGATTTAAGTTCACTTTTTATACAAGAAGCTTCCATGAGACAGAACGAATAGCATTTCATACATTCGTAGAAATAAGTATGTTGATGATTTCAATGTCTTGCATTATATTCTGTCATTGTAACAGTCACTAGAACATTATGTAAAGTAAACTAAAGATTACATGAATGTCTCAGTCTTTCTTTCAGCTGTACTGCTAAATGAGGTCGAGTTAATGTTTTCTGAAGTATCGGCAAATCGGCGAGTATTGAACCTGTCAGTAGGTAAATGAATAGAAATAAAAATGAGTTTTAAGTTTGTAATTCTTTAACTTTAAGCAGACTATTGCTACACATTTTCCAGTTGGATTACTAGTGTTAACAATCAGCAGATCTTATACCCATGTATTCAATTTTTTATTCACGTCCCGTGTCTAATATTTAACATGGTTTTAGAGCTTTTCATTATATATTTGTCATTGCAGCCATGAAGCATGGCTACATCATGCATCTCTATGCTTTCAGTGCTTGCAATTTGAAGCAAATCATGAAGAATCATCATAATAATTTTGTTATATACTCGTAGTTTTTGTAGTTAAATTAGTCAGGTAGTTGTATTTCAAACTTTGCGTAGTTTAATTGAATTAGTCGTAGTTCAAACTTTGCAAAGTTTGAACTACGTAGAACAAACGAAGAAGTATTTCAAAAGTATAACTTACCTGATCTTCCCGCCATATCATATCATATCATTTCATATCATTGTGATGTCGGCGTTAGAGAATAGGCTTAATGTGGCCTGTCGCCGAAACTTGTACTTTTCGTGACTTAATTGTTCACAGGAGATCTGAATCCAGGTCTTTTGACCGGATCTTTTCAAGACTGACGATAGTTTGAAATAGCTACTAGACTTCCACCGGGTTCGATATGGTGCTAGGCATTTCAAATCTGAACATATATATTTTTTTCCATGGCTTTATCCAGTCTGTCCTTGAAGCTTGAACGCGTTCACACTCGGAGCGTCAACGATGTAATCGGGGAGGCTAGTTCCACATATCGGTGACTCGTAGCGTCAAGATGTGTTGTCGCGTGAATGAGTTGCATCGCAGTTTTTTTAGTTTATAGCCGTGGCCCCTGGTGTTGGTTCTTGTTTCAAATTCTAGTAATCCTTCTGGGACCTTGTATAAACCATGAGAATACTTATATACTTCAATGAGGTCACCACGCAGACGTCGATAACAGAGGCTTGGAAGCTTCATAATCTTTAATCTTTCTTCATAAGGCTTGCTCTTCAAGCCTGGAATTATCCTGGTTGAACGTCTTAGAAAATTCTCTGCTAAATTTTTGTCCTTTTCAAGTTTCGGTGACCACACGGCGTTTCCCAACTCTGTGTTCGGGCGCACGACAGCGACAAACAACAATTTCATCGCTTCTGCATATGAGAACTCGAAGGAGCGTCTGATCAGTCCAAGAAGTTTATTGGATTTATTAGCTTGCGTTTCAATATGCCTAGAGAATTTAAGCTCCTTGTCGGCATAAACTCCTAAATCTTTTTCCACGCTAGTTTTTGCAATCGTTACTTTCTCATTGCAACCATGTCTTCTCATCCTGTAATCTTGCTGTTCATTATTCTTTCCGAGGTGAAGCGCTTTACACTTTTCAACATTAATAATATGTAATAAAAATATAGCAATTTCAGTGCTTATTAGGCCGAAGGCCTGTCGCCGATTCTTAACATTGCAGAACATTCACAGCATGTTGAGGGCTTGAACTCGCAACTCACTGCTTTAAATTTTCTTTGCTTAACCCTCCGGCCTCTTTGCCGATTCTGACCAGAAATTGGCACATAGAGCCTGGGATCGAACCAGCTTCTCTCTGCTCAAGTCTTGGTACTCAGAACTTAAAGGATGCTCATAAAGCACTTACGCAATAAAACGCAGCTGCCACGTAGCAGCCCAATTAACTAAATTATCAAGATCATCTTGCAATTACACTCTATTTGACGCATCCTTAACTGTACGAATAATAAACTTTTGTGTCATCGGCATCCATGAAGCACACGCTTGACAATACGTCTGGCAGATCGTTTACAAAAGCTGCGAACAAAACAGACCCGAGAATGCTTCCTCGTGTTCTTTTACTCTGAAGAAGCGTTTATGACATTATTTTAGCCATCTCATATGTAATTGAGTGACTTCATGTTAAATGAAAAAAAATATTGGAAAATTTAATACGGAGGTCATGAGAAGACTCCACACTTCCCAATTTCGAACATTCAATTTTTCTATATATATCAATGCCACCGTGCAAGAACCTTGAATACCCTCTTAGCATCAATAAATTTAGGTCATATTAGGCTGAATACTTCATTATTGAACTGAGGATATATATTCACAGGTTATCAATAAGCATGTCTAACTTTGAAAAATTTAACATATAAACAATAATTAGGATAAAAATTGATTTTCAAATTTTTTACTGCCCTGCAGCAACTTTAGAGATTGTTTAATTGAAAAATCTTTCGATGGGAATACATTTAACAGGTATCTTCATACAAAAAAAAAGAAAATGTCAAAGGAAATTATATTCAGCTCCACCTTATTCCAGTATTTTAGGGGATATTCTATGCTCACTGAATTTGGAATCCGGCCGCGAGACCGGCTGCGGGTCCGACCGTAAATTTGTT
The DNA here is from genome assembly GCF_000764305.2 of Hyalella azteca. Classification (NCBI taxonomy): domain Eukaryota; kingdom Metazoa; phylum Arthropoda; class Malacostraca; order Amphipoda; family Hyalellidae; genus Hyalella; species Hyalella azteca. The sequence continues at coordinate 52,092 of NW_025941292.1, read as the reverse complement.
CGAGACGACCTTATACTGACCGGTCTGTCAACACCCGCTCAAAACTTTATTTGTCTTCTAAAAGAGTGGCATGAACGCCTCTAATTCAATTAAATTATTTCTAATCGTCGTTCTTTTCAATTCAACCATGGTCATTAAATTTGATTCAAATATAATTTATTTCATGATTTAATCCTATGCCATAAGCCAAATAGTTTCTTTTCTATTGCTACTTCAGAAATAAATAANCATGATTTAATCCTATGCCATAAGCCAAATAGTTTATTTTCTATTGCCACTTCAGAAATAAATAATAATTATTAGCCGATTCAACGTTTATAAACCCGAACCTGTCGCCGATTCCTAACATAGAAGAACATTCACATCTTGTTGCGGTTTCGTACAAGCAATTCACTGTTTTAATTCTGCTGTGCTTAACCGCCCGGCCTTCTTGCCGATTCTGACCAGAAACTGTCGCACAGAGCTGGGATCGAACCCGCACCTCTCTGCTCCAATATTGATACTCTCAAATTTAACCACGGGGCCACCCAATAACTTGCTAATATTCAGTTTATTTACGAATTTTCAATTATTTATTTTTCTACCGACCTATCGATATATTCCTTTCCTCTTCGAGAGACTTTCAGCGATATCGAGTTGGACCTAACAAAGGAAGCTGTAATATTCTAAGACAATTCAATTATGTGTGTCATTGCTGTTTGAAAACATCCGTCGGAGAAGGGTCTTATACCGAACTTTCTAACATCCTGAGTTGCGGATCATTCAACGATATCGTTAGTGCAGGACCACTTCGGATCTTTGTTTTCCGGTACGTATTTAGTGAGGCCGTAAAACTGATTCATATTAACAATTTTTTTTATTTTTAATGCTATTTAAACATAGCGTGCAAAAAATATGTTTTATTTTTTGTAGGAAATTCGTTCTGTTAAAATTCTACTATCAATTCACTTTAAAAGGCTTCAATCAATTCACTGTTTAATTGTGAGAAATTGTGAAAGAAATTGGCCGTGACCCATAAAAATGGGTACCTACCTACAATTTACTGCAAGCATGCACGTTTTTGTATCATTCATGAGTTGCATTTGCCTGATTACTGGGAATGGGATGGGTTTAGCCTTTAGGAGAATTAGTTTATAGAAGTATTTGGTTGGTAGACTTGGTACCTAGTAGGTATCAATATCATCGTCCTACCTATGTCACTAGACTAGGCAGTCTAGGCTATGTGCTAATTTTTTTTAATTGATATCAGAATAATATACCTGAAAAGGCAAAAAAATGAATTGGCAAAAATTATTCTATGGTAATTGTTCATTCCATTTAGAACTGGCAGGACTCAGATCTCAGAAGCATACCTATCTTCTACATTTAGACTAAACTAAGTTTAGAGTTTACTAGGCAATGAGTTATGAGTATGAGTATGACTGTATGACCTTAGTTTTACTATTTTTGGAGCTGCAAGTTTCTTGCTAGTTGTTGGATGAATTAATTTTTCAATTTGTAACTTTAAAATATCAATCAAAATTTTTCTAAAGTTGCAGGCTAAAACAAATAGGTTTATTTCATGTTTTTTTCATATAAATGATACTGAAAAAGTAAAAATACAATATGAATTTTCTGTTTCAACATCTAAAAATTTTGAATTTATTGATTGTTTTGGTTCAATTCTGTTCATGAACTAGATCATTTCTATTAATACTACTGAACTGAAATGTCATTGAAATTCAAATTACTTTAGGTTAGTGATGAGATGGATGAGGTCCCAAATGGCAAATTGGCAAGAAAGCTCAAAATTAGGAATGACAAGTAGATATTTTTAGAATAGCAGAACCAATTCTTGTGATTATAATATGCTTTCAAACATAGGAATCTGATCAATAATAATTTTATGCCCAATCATGTTTCAGATTACCACAAGTTCATTTGATGAAGATCAATGTCTGTCCCATGCAATGATCTCTTTCTTTTGGAGTGGAATGACCACTCTAGAACTTTCCTTCAAACTCTACAAGATCTACAAATTGCTGTAAGTCTTTAATTTTCACAGTGGAGATAATCAATTGCCAATTATAATACTAAAATCAACTTAAAATGCTTTAAACTATGGAATTATATTAGTTATAGAAACAATACAATGATTATACTGTGAAAAACTAGTTTATTTAGATTATATATAATTGCTATTAGTTATTCATTCAAATTGTTGCAATAACATACATTTGTAAATTTGTTTGAAAACTGTATCAAGACTCAAAAATGTACCTATCTAGAGAATATTTTATCAAGTTCTTGAAACTACTGGCATTATATTATAAAACTCAGTTTTAACTATATCCAAATTAAATTAATTTAATTAATTTATTTTTTTCTGTTTCCATAGCCTCATCTGACGGATGCACATCTAGCATGTAAAGGCAAACTGCTTCCAGTACATAAATTTGTTCTCTCAACTTGTAGTGAATACTTCAAAGACATTTTCAGTAGCATAAGTGTGGGTGCTGTGGTAGTAGCAATACAAGATGTTGAGGTTGATATTCTTGAGTCTCTCCTTACATTTATGTATGTTGGAAGAGTGAGTGTCAAACAAGAGAAACTTGCACCTCTGATTCGTGCTGCTGAGTGTCTCAGAGTTAAGGGCCTTGCTGGCCGAGAAGAAGCATTAGAATCTCACATCCATGGGGTGAAGCGAAAGTGTGTGGATGATCATCAACTTTTAAGACCAACCCCAAAAAAGCGGGAAAAGAAAAGACGTCGATCAATGAATGATCACTTGCCAGATGATGATAATCAAGTGAAGAAACATTCTAAGATGGTTGACTCTACATCTCCAGGAGCAGTTGTTGATTTTTTGGATGTAAGGAAATTTCAATCCAGAAAATTCCCACATGAATTTGATAATCCTCTTCACAATGTGCTGGATATCATTGGGCATCATCAGGAAAATGCTAATGGTAGTTCAAGCAAAGGATTGGCTCATGTGAGTATTATGTATGAGATGTTTCTTGCAGGAACAAAGCTATGTTTATGTAACTGGCTTTTATATATAAATGGATTTATGATTTAATATGTAATGCTATATTTTTTCAGTGTTTTTATTGTCTTTTTTTTACCAATATTAATTTTTTATGATGCATTTCTAATGCAATATGTTTCACATGCAATATGATGAGTTCATTTTATTATTGCAGAAGTCACTTCCTTTGCACATTGTGAAACAAGAAGATGATGAAGAGAATCTTACCTTTGTTGATGAAACAGATTTTGAAAGCAACACATTTCTTGCTGGATTAATTCAAGACAAGCATCATGGAAAATCGCTTGTTTACAATAAGGAGGCACTAGGTCAAGGGTATCCTGGGCCTGAATTTTTACGAAGCAATTCTCCTGCCGTGGCACTAAATCTCAGCAAGACTGATGCTGCTCATCACGAGCCCAGCCTCAAGGATGCTTCCCATCTTAGGCATGCAGACTCCCCAACAGGCTTTCAAAAACCTTTTGTACCCACTGTGAATGAGGTAAAGAATTACCTAGTAGTTTTATTTTCAATTCTAATGATAATTATCTATAAAAAATTATATTGGTAGATATTTATATATTATATATAGGTATACAATATGTTTAGAATAAAAAAATTTTTATATGTTATATAAGTTACTTCTTATCCATTTGAGTGCTCAAATTGATAAGTATCCATTCTATTTGACTCTTTTTTTTTCTCTGCAGAGCCATTTGTTGGGGACTGAAGTCATTGATGCTCCAAGCAACATCATCTCAGAAGCAATAAGTCCTGATAGCAAGGTAAGACATCAACCAAGTGTGTGGTTTTCTCTGTAATTGTATACTTGATGCAATCGTATACTTGAATACTTATGTGTATAATGTAGTTGAATACTTGTATACTGTCCATATCAAAGGCCCCACAATTTTGGTCACAAATTATGTTATGTCTTGATGTTCTACTGGTAAATTTTTATTTGTTTTGATATATGATCAGAAAGGAAATTGTAAGTACACATTTGGTGATCAACCATGATCTTTTCAGTTTTGGTGCAAATCAGAAGATACCAATTACTTTTTCTCATGGGTAATTTTTCCTCCAAAATGTCCAAAAAATATCTTTTTTGCTACATTGTGTATTTATATATATGTATTGATAATTAATATGGTACCGTATTTAGATTATGATTTTTTTCAACATAAAACAGTATACCAGTTCTGTAATAACTTCATCCTTTCATGAATAAGATATCTGGGCATGCATAATATAGTCATATCACACTTTTTCTAATTCTCAGGAATTTTTATAATTTCATCTCCTATGTGTGCATTATAGAGCTAAATTTTATTTTCGGCAGACATGCATCAATGGGAAAGTGAATTCAGAGGCCCTTCATGATCCTTTCCAAAGTATCGGACATCAAGACAGCATTTCCGGAGACCAGAATTCGATTTCTGGCAATGACTATCCCATAGAACCTCCTGGCAAGCCTGTTCAAAGTAAACTGTGTTCGAATAATACTAGTGGTGAGTATTGCAATTCTCAAATAGCAAATGTCAGTATAACAATTCACACCATTCACATAAGTCCATGAATGGAGGCTTGACACTATTACTTGAGGTGGTATTAAAAAGAAACAATTGGAGTACAAAATATTATATAATTAAAATGAGGTTATGTTATAACACGTGACAAAGCACAAGTAAGTGAGAATCTAAAAATTGTAGTGAAAAGTGAAAAAATCTATAAAAAATGACTTGGCTCAAGATACAGTCATTTTTATCTGACCCTCCCAATATACCTAGAATACAATACCACGTTAATATTGATGATAACTTGATAAGTTAATATTAATGTAGCTCTGTACCTGTAATCTATCTCATTTAGTTGTAATATCCCAATATCATTGGTCACAATGATTTTAGTACTAAAGTAAAAGCTTACCTGCCCCTAGTAGGAAAGTCAGATAAGCAAATTTAAACTAATAATATTATAATTATTATTTACCATTAACCTTTATTTATTCATTATCAGGATCTGAAATATTGGAGCCTGAAATATTGGAGCCTGAAATATTTCATCCGAACATTGTGGAAAAAGAAAAGTCATTGAGCTCTGCCACTGCTCTGCACGATGGCCAGGACCCTGAGGCAAACATCTCATGTGCCGCCCCCTCTCAACCTGTCGACGCTCCTTTTGGTGGCAGTAAGAGCAAAGTTTCTTTGACTGCAAGTGCTGGCGACGTTGGTACTGGTGACGCTACTGCCAGAAATGACGCTGTACCCGTTGCATCTGATACTTCTACAGCCACCACTACAACGGTTGGTTATTCTGCGGTTGGCAATATTGTGGCTACTCCGAGGAGTGTATCTCGAGTCGGTGCTCCAAACTCAGCAGTTGTTGCTCGAAAAAATGATCCAGATCCAGTTCTGCCCGTTATTGTTAAAAGTGAATCATGCGTGCCGCTATATGGGGCAAGTGTAGCTCGCGCTAAAAACAGTGTGGCAAATGCTCCTCGACAACGTGCTTCTAGTGCTGGTGCTTGTCCTCAACAAAGTACATCAAGTGTCAGGTGCATAAGTTCAGACGAAGCTGAAATGTATGACGACCATCGACATATTGATGTGACAAGCGGTGACGTTTCCAACAGTACATCAATGAGCGAAGATGGCGGTATTGCAAGAATTCAGGACGATGGCGATGAAGGATGGCACCAAGACCTCCAAAGAGATGAATTAAACTTGAACGAGAATAACCACAGTCTTGAAATGTTCCCTTGTAAAGTTGATGGAATCAACTGTATCTGCATTGACCGCCTAACAGACGAGCAGGTTAACCAACGCTTCTCAAACGAGTCGTCGCCTGCAGTGGGCTCAAACCTGTTGTATGTGAGCTCTCGCCAGTGTCCCGTCTGCTCTTACCACACCAAAACCCCAGCCAAGTTCTCACGACACGCCTGGCAACACAAGCGGCTACGCACGTTGTGCTGTACGCTGTGCAACTACCGAACCGTCCTGCGCCCCAGCTTTGTGGTGCATCTGCGTCAGCACACAGGCGAGAAGCCTTTTAAGTGCTCCTATTGCGAGTACTCGGCGTCACAGAAAGGAAATCTCTTTGTCCATATGAAAAAACATCAGATGTCCTCATAAGAGTTCTCTCTGCGCGCGGATAAGGCCACAACTGGGCACCGCAATAGCCTCTATCTCGTTGTTGACGTGCGTATGGTGATTTACTTTACAGTGACTTGTTGTAAAGCAGAAAATTAAATATTCCTCAAAACAATTTTTTTAGTGTCAGTTGCTTTTGATGGTAATAATTTTTCTACATCAAAGCAATCAATTCGACATTTTGTTACAAAACTGTTAGCAATCGAACATTGCTCACCTGACGGGTAGAATCATCCTCGCTAACATATTTTTTTTCCTTTGATGAATTGATGAATCAGTCCAACAGTGCTGTCAGATCATGAGATGGAAACAGTGCTGGGTAATTTTTTAAAGCTAATTTACTTTTCTTCATACGTAATATTATTTGTATTACTGAACAAAATATGCTGAAAATATTCGGCTCTGACTCTTAAAACACAGTCTGGTGTTAAAATGTGTCAAATAATTAATTTCGTTGCTGCTTCTTTGATCACATTTAATATCAAATTATTTCACTTCTTTGTCCCGTTTGTGTGATTTTCGTTGCACAAAATTTGACAAACCTTTGTCAGATTTACAAGGTAATAAAGGTTTGTGTTTTTCATATTCAAATCCAGGATCCTAAACAATAAATGATTGGAATGTTGATAGCAAAGCCTTTGGATTCTTCCTTTTTTCTATTTAGTTTTAAGTACACTTCCTGCTCTTTTTTTGTTGTTGCCGCAATCTGTTCAATAATACCATCGCAAGCTGCCAAAAGCCATGAACTGCTTAGCACTTGGTCATATTAGCTTACATGATGGCCCATTTTCTAATATGTGATATAGGGTTATTTACTTATAACATATTGTTGTTACTGCTGTTACGTTCACTTCGTCATATTAGTCATCTAATATCTTAATTTGATGGTTTTCATTTTTTATTCTAATAAGCAGTAAGTAAATCAGAATTATTTTCTATTGTGATTTGATTAGTCATTATTAATTAATGATATTCCAGTTTGACTACGATGTACGAAACCAATTCGTTGAACGAGAATTCTATTCCATGTTGAAGCATTGTATGATTATTTAAGAAGTCTCGTAATTTCGTTTACCTAGAGAAAAACGTAGTTAATTTAAGAATTAGTTTAAGTTATTTAGTTGAATAAATTTTTTGTTATTTTCATAATTTACGTGTAATAAAATCTCACGGTACTCTTGAATCTCATTTTTCGATGTAATCGTGATGGATAATGTCATATTAGTTAATAGTATTCATTCTTAATCTAAAAGCTGTTCTATTTAGTATTATTTTCACCTCGACGGCACACAAAATAAATGTCATTTCTGCCCAAAAATTAATATTCAGAAAGTGTCTAGTTATTTGATGATCTACGAGTAGTTACTTCGAAGAATTGAACTTCGGCTCTAAATTAATGGTTAATGAAGATTTGCAGTCGCTTGATTTTATTTTATTTTTTTTTTATACAAACGGCTCTTCGAAAGCTCCTAGATCTAACGAGTATAGCATTGATTTTTGGTAAAAAGATATGTAGCATTTGTATCATTCATGTTCTTCGGTGCTGTTCAATATAGTCCTAGTGTATTCCAAACCCGTTTTGTGTGGTGGTAATGGAATCGAAATCTGATCTGTGTTGTGGTAATGAATTCCAAAACTGTTCTTTGTAGTACTAATGGATTCCTAAGCTGTTTTATGTAGTACTAATGGATTCCTAAGCTGTTCTATGTAGTGCAATGGAAGCCAACGCTTTCTAAGTTATGCTATTGGACTCTAGAGCTGTTGTACCTACTAGTAATGGATTCCGAAGCGTTCTATGTAGTGCTTATGGATCCAAAAGCTGTTCTATGTAAACTAAATCTGAGTGGCTATAATGGCGTGTTGTGTAATTTGATGCTAAATATTTGCACTAATGGTCTGTTAGTTACATACATCTATTATTCTATTACTGAAAATACTTACTCTGCTTTCATTTTGAATCGATTTAATATATTTTTTATTAATCCGTTATAGTAACTCCATGATAAACGTGAATTTGTTATCCTGTTATTTTTCCTATTATTTTTATTAATGATAAATTGGTGAATTTCTTTCTTCTTTATAATGGTATTTGTGTTGAATCTCTTTCGAATAGGCGTGATTTTTTTCCCGAATTGTTAATGAATTTCAAGGAAATACCCATGCACTTTCCTTTCATCGTCACTGGAAAAATTTTATCTCGTTCTTTCTCTTTGCAAACTATCATCATTGTTAATTATGTTAACATTTCTCAAAATCTCACGGGTACTTCATTTTTCTGTGCCTACTAAATTATGCATAGTGAGAATGAATTAGATTATTTTCAAACACTTCTACATGATTGCTAAGTTCAGAGGAAGAGCTTAGCTAATTTTCTGTAATTTCACCACATATTAGGAACCGTCGTCTCGAAGCTGCTCTGAGACGACGGAAAGTTGTCTGGTGGAAATTTCCTTTGTTTGAATTCGTTGTTTTTTTTTAATGCGAGTGCTGAGATATTCTATTGCCCTATACAAGTTTCTGGATACTTATTGAGCTGTCTCCCTAGTTCTTTGACTAAGGCTGGTCGATATTCGATCAATATTCCGATGATTGAAAAGATCAGTGACGTACAGAAGAAAAATCTCTCTACTTCAACGCGCTTCAACCGTTCTTGCATGACAGATTTCTTCGTGCTTTAAATGATGCGAACGATGTACGTTAAAGTCCAGACTTGATGTTGTGCAGGATGTTGTAACATTTGTTATGTCTGCGTCGAGATTGTGCTCTCCACACTATAATCAGCAGGTAATTCATGTTTTTCACTCAGTGGTTCTATTTTTGTTTTCTTCGTTTTCATGTTTGATAACTTAAGCTATTATACCCGTGTTGTGCCTCTTCCGCTGGGATGTTTTCCCTGCCACATCTGTCAGTCATTCATCCACAACGATCACCTTCTATGATGCTTAGCTCACAAGTTTATGTTGACTAAAACGGACATAAATTTCGTGTTGTTGCTAACACGAAAAGTATTCTAAAAATTACACGATGCTAACAATTCCACAATTAGATTTTTTCTACTCGAATTGCTGGCACCTGGTAATAGAGGCTAAGCTATCTAGTTTACTTTGATCTCATTACTGTAATGTAGACAGTAGCTCTAGATGCCTTGTTTCGAGCATCGCTTTCCTGAAGATATTTGTTCCTACGCTGTTCGACGTCATGTGCATTTCGATGATATTAAAAGGATGTGCTCTTTCAGTCTTTTATTTTAAACTTATACCGCGAGAAAAACACGCATTCTGACAATAAATGTGTCTAATCTCCCAAATAACATGCGCGAGGCGATGCAGGAATACAAGTTGTATATTTTGATGTTATCGACTCATATTGACTTGAACCAGGTTTATCGGAACGAGTTGAAAATAATTAGGTTTTCTCGCATCCGATGAAATTTCTGAGAATCCGACTGACGGAAATGGTATCCTAATAAATGTAATTCAGCTCGACGTGACTACATTTTTCAACGCAACATTTGTTTTTTAGCTACACAGCGGCTGGGCCTTGTAATTTGTGTAATAGTAATTACACAAATTAATAGTAATTATTAAGTACTAGTGCAAATTATTTATTACTAGTGACTAGTAATTATTTTAGTCAGTGCAACGCTAAAATTGCTTTGCTACTACATGCGTAGGAGGGTTAATATAATGGTTAATATAATTATAGTTGTATAGGCATAGGGTTAATATAATAATCTAATACTACTTGTATTAGATTCTTGACGAGGTCGCCCGAGCTGCCGTCGGAAATGCCAGAGTTGAAGGCCGTCAGTGAGACCGACAGCCTTGGCGGTGCCCACACCTTACTAACTCGAGCAAACCTTAAAGAATATCTCGGACAATCCTTTATTTGGTATCGGTATTTGATTAATGATCACTACTCAGGATGCTATACATGAACACCTTTTTAACGGTCAGTACAGTTTTCACGTATTTGGCCCTCAAATGTCGTATCGGAATCGTAAATTTTATTTCTCTGTCGCTATTTAGCACATCCTTAATGGTTGCAAAGAGAAGAAGGGAAGAATTCAGTGGATTTATCCCAATCCAGTGCCTGGGCGAAATCCCAAACGCCAAAGTTGCAGACAGTTAGGTTAGGTTTAGGCCTTTAGGGAAACCTGGATGTGGTCACTAATGTATTGAAGGCTTAAAATGTTGCTTACATGTTTACAAAGCAAACCTTGATTACTGCCTTGCGAATAAGGCTGCTGTGCCTTGCCTTAAGGAGCTCGTGATGAGGCCAATGCGACGTGCTTACGGCCAGCCTCCTGCTGAGGCCACTGTGCAGTGCTTATGGTCAGCCTCCAGATGAGGCTATTGCGCCGTGTTTAAGGCCATCCTCCGGATGAGGCCACTGTGTAGGCCTGTAGGGCATAGGGCCAGCCTTTTGAAGAGGCCACTGTGCCGTGCTTATTGTCAGCCTTCTGATGAGACCACTATCCTGCGCTGATGGCCTCCATGTGAGGCCACTCCTCTAAAGGATGAATGCACCTCATCCCTCAGCCCCGCCTGTCCTCATATGGACTCGCAAGGACGCACCTTCGACAATAAAAAATATTCCATCTGTGAAGGCAACGTCGCGCGTTCCGCTCATGCCTTCGTAAACGCTAACGGCAACTGGACTTGGAAATTTTTATCATAAACTTTTATTTCCGGTGCCGAAACTATTACTGTATGCTAGCAAGCAATAGATTAATTACAATAATATGTAACCCAATATTCAACTCATCAAGTTCGCTTAATAATATACGAGTGGGAACATCTTACCTATGCTGGTAACTACAACTGTATATCCGGCTGCTCTCTGACAAATTTATTGTTGCGGTTTGAGTCTCCAGTTTACAGGTATCCGTGATCAAAACGAGCCCGGCTTCAGTCTGAACCTCGAGTTACCGAGTATTCGTAATCAAAAGAAGCCCCGGCTTCAGTCTGAACCTCGAGTTACCGAGTATTCGTAATAAAAAAAAAGCCCCGGCTTCAGTCTGAACCACGAGTTACCGAGTATTCGTAATCAATGCGACCCCGGCTACAGTCTGAACCTCGAGTTACCGAGTATTCGTAATCAATGCGAGCCCGGCTACAGTCTGAACCTCGAGTTACCGAGTATTCGAAATCATAATTAGCCCGGGCTACAGTCTGAGCCTCACGGCAGGCTCATCATAGAGGATGGTCAGCCCTGAGATTGTTGCTTGAATTCCATGCTACTGAACAGATGGTGATGCTCAAATTTTTTTTTGTGACTTAGACCTTCAGGTAAACGAGCCGTGGATTGTAAATACAAGGACCAAACCTTGCGACAAACAATCCTGTCAAGTCGGTAGCTAAAAAATATATATATTTTTTAATATTATGAATTCCGACGTGTAGTAGTTGATTTTGATTCCAACGTTCAAACTCAAATTTCAGTTTAACACATGTTACATAAATATGCTAATTATAAATTTTTCGCTGCACTCACATTACTATGCTGAGAAGTTTCATATTTAAATAGAAAAATTCATGTCACAATGGGAAATACGAAGTGTTTTCCGGAAATGCCGCACAGCCTTTCTTAAACATTTCTCTGTTAAAGCGAATTAAGCATTGGTTAATTCTTGAGATTAACTCGCAATTCGATACAATATCTTGCAACGCTTTGAATTTTACATAAATACTCATTTATGTTAGCTGGTTTCAATATTTTTTTTTACATTTACCATCAGTAAATTCAGGATCCACACCAAAATGTTAATATTTGGGGGATATCTAAAAAAATATTTGGGGGATTTCACGTTTTGCGTGGCGAACGGGACCGAGAGTGTGCCTAGCAATCACGCAGCATGGTCGCTGGGCAAACCCGATCCTACAGAGACGCTGGACAAAAATACACGATGCTCGAATTTATTCACGTACGCATTTATTCCGGCATCAATGGTACGTAAAATTTGTTGGTAATATTCTTTGCCCTAATTAAAATTATATTGAGGCTATCTTTAGCAATTTATGATAATATAAAATAACCACCTGACGGCCTGGCTTTGCTTGGGATTTATAATCTCAGAGATTGGCGAATACCGTTAACCTGGAAATATGTATTTAATCTTAAATGAATGTGTTGAAGGATTTTGTGTGGGTTTTAAACCTGGTGCTGTAAATACCATTTATGTCGGGATATCACCTGGGTCCGGAATTTTCGTATAATTGTATTTGTATCAGTGATATCAAAATGGCGGAGAAAGGAAGAAAGCATGAAGAATATTTTGAAGTGCTTAAATTTTTTTATGAGGCGTTCATGATAATTTGATACAACATGGCTTTTAGATATCATAGCTGTATCCTATTTAATACAATATAGCTTTATTCACATGTTGTAAAACTATATCATGTTTAATTCACATCATTCAAAACTGAAAAAAAAACTTCAAAATCCCCCTCAAATCCACATTTTACCAAACTAGACAAAATATAGAGACAAAAAATCTAGTCGACATTTATATATTTACGTATTTAGTTTTTTATTTTGCCATAATTTTTGGCCTTGATTACGTGCATACATGCTTGCAACTCGGCCCTGTATTAAACTACATAGATTGATTTCTGATGCCCTTTTAGGTAATTCATTTCACTAGAATATTGATCGCTGCGTGGCTGTTATCAACCTCGAGTCATGCGAGTTCCTCTGAATAATTATGCACGCAGGTACAGTCACGTTGATAAACATTAAACTAATCCTCCTTGGTTTAGCAGTGCCCGATAGCTGTTTTGTAAGCTGGCTCAAAAGGCCACAGTATAATTATCTGTTTTTGATTCGTGTATTCAGTTTGAGTATTCAAGTATAAGTATCTAATCAATAGGTATTTCTAAACAGAATACATAAATCTTCGTTGTTTATGATTTGTTTTATATGTTGACTGTACTGAACTAGTTTTTTCTGGGCACGGATCACCGCTGGCAGCCGTTATGCTTGAACTCTGACATCGTCCGTGATTGGACCAATCAAAACTCGCGTATTATTACGCGTCAATAGAGCCCTTCCCCCCTTCCTGTTCTTGTAAAAACAAGGCGTGGACCGTTATTTGATTAATCCCTTGTACACGAGGCCAGTTGTGGCGACCACTATATCTGGCCAGTAGTAACCGCCACTAATCAACGGGCTGGTCGCCTCAGATAGAGGAGGAGTTGCTTCGAAGGCCACTATAGAGAGTGGCGGCCAATTGCTGGTCGCGTTTGAACAAGATCAAGTTCGCATTTGTTTTTAAGTTATGCTAATAAAATCATTATAATTCATTGAATATAATTAATCTCATAATATGTGTCATTCACGTCACTCGCAATTATGATGGAACCTTGAGACATTTGTGACTGAAATAAATTTTTCGTACATTTTATCGTATTCAGAACGTTACTGCGCACCGAGTTTCGAACTTTTACATTTATTAATTCACATTACTATGAGCTATAGTACGACTTGATTTTAGCTAGAGTTGTAAGCCACTAATGATTGAATTAATGTGCCAAATTAATATTTTCCATTTATCACATTTTATGGAGTTTAAGTTGCAAACTTTGTAAACTGTTTGCATATCATGAAGTATCACTTTGCATATCATGAAGTACATCCTATTATTACGATCAAAAGTAAATTTTTCGTCAACTTCCCAAAAATTACTATTTTAATCATAACGAACCTCATTGTTTTCATATTCATTAGTATATCAAATTGATTCTCAACGAAAAGCACGAATTCTATAATGAAAGGTTAATATTTTTTCGAACCAATCAGGTTCACACTCACAGTTAAGAATGACTAAAAACGTAAATTTTAGTCATAAATCACCGTCAACTCATTACTCTCGCTATAATTGGTAGTGTGCAGGCAGGGTTCACCACTACTTACCTTGCACTTGACCTTAAGACTCGACTCTCAGACATATTATTTAACTCGGTAATTCGTACCATTAATCTTAAAGGTCGTCTTCTGGACCGACCCTTGATCTTTTGCATCCCCGTTCGAAAGTTTGGAGCAGATATGGCGAGTTGTGGTGCTGACATTTCTATTTATGGGAATACGTTGAGAAGCTTTTAATTTTTTGTACTGTTTCCGGCGCAGTTATGCAAAATATTTGTTTGTGTTTTTTTGTGTACACACAAGAGAAGATGCACCCTTAACTGTAATCAAAGATGGCCGCCTGAGTGAAAAATTTTTCCGACGCAGATTCGAAGTGGTAGAAAGAAACGAGCTCAAGTTCACTGTTGAATAAGTCCTGAGTATAATCTTTGTACACAACAAATAAATGACTATTTTTTCGCGTACAATTCACATGAAAGGGCAAGGCCAAGACCCAAAATCCCGTCGAAGAGAACGCGACCTGCGCGACCGTTCTGTGGTGGTGTCACCGACCGCAAAGCTCACTACTTGAGTGTTGGCGGTTGACCCAACGCAAGGCTCTAAAGGCGCATTGTTTATGTGGACAATGACAACACGAAAGTCTGCGTAAACTATATAGTGTATGAATGACCGATGTTTGTGTACCTTAAAGATGCCATTATATAGTGACAACAATGGTGAAGATAGATAAGTTCACTATATGATTCTACTTAAACCTAATTGTGCATGTTGAGGAATCGATTTTAAAGACTTCTATCCCTAATCTTAATCACTCATGTCCTGTGTCTTGATCTTGCCGGGGAAACATGATGCCAGCGACTCAAGAATCGAGTTTTTTGGTCCATTAACTGCAGAAAACCACGAACCCATTTGTACTATTACATTGCTCGATTATTACTAAAATTACTAATTTTGCTGCTCCACTGAAAAATAATTTCTGCTGAGTCTGATCAGAGTTTAAACATGTACTTATTTATTCAATATAATTACCGAATTTGGTATATCCTTAGTGAATAAGATCCTACTTAAAATTTACCGCTCTGTTTAAGAATTACCAAAATCAACACCTCTTCTAACCGACGTAACTCTGGTCACAGGTCATTAGACACGAATAGCATTTACTTGGATCAAGTTATCCGTAATCAAAGAGGTAATTTATTTATTTCGATCGACCGCTCCCTTACCTTGATCTTTTGCTTGCCTTGAAATACTCCACCCTAGCATTGGTGGACCATCTTCTTTGCATGCGCCGAAATATGCCCTTGAGAACAGCAACATCCGATGCGCTATGTATAGTCGGTTTCACGTCAATGGGAAACTGACCTTGAGATGCATGGACTCAGGATAATTAACGGAGTTACTCATTTAATTTTTCATTCACCCGTTGTGAATTTTATACAATTAGATTACATGCTCGAAATATTTTACTGTATATTAAAAAGATTTGCCCTCAATGAGTTGAGCGTTTATTTACAAGCCTGAACTAGGATTTAGCCGTAAAAACTGGTTGATATCTTAACGGTATTCCAGGCGAAAATGATCTTACCATACTTGTTTTACTCAAGTACGTGCGCCAGCATGACGACTTTATCCAAACCCCATCATTGCCTGAGCTTAAACAGGTTTAGTTGGCAGCAGACTAATATAGTTTAAAATGCATCGCTCTAAAGTTCATTCGTTAATATTACAAATGCATAGAAACTAACAACAGCCTGAAGCAGTTGTTTACTTCTATTAAAATAATATTTGGAGATCATCACTCCGAATGCAGTTTTATATCCAAGTTAATACTACATGAAGATTAATAATTACAAGGCAGTGTTTAATGCAGAAATTCAATAATGCAATACTGCATTTTTTCTTTTGTTCATTGCTGACACGTCGTAATGAGCAGAAAGTCCCACTTGCTCATTTGGAAAATTCCTCATTTCTTCTACAAATCTAACTTTAGAAAATTATATTCGAGTCATCAAAACAATTTGCAGGCCACGAGTCTTTTCATCCCATGATTTTCCTAGAGAAAAATATTGTTCTCGTTGAAATCAACAAGGTGATTTAATCTAAATACCGCGTAGCATTTCGGTATGCCTGGCCTTGCCAAGACGAGAAACCAGTTGTAGGCGCTGAAATTTCATACCTTTGCAAGATAAGAAAGCAGGTGTAGGCGCTGAAATTTCAGACCTTGGAAGACGAGGAAGAAGTTGTAAGCGCTGAAATTTCATACCTTGGAAGACGAGAAAGAAGTTGTAGGCGCTGAAATTTCATACCTTTGCGAGATGAGAAAGCAGTTATAGGCGCTGAAATTTCATACCTTTGCAAGATGAGAAAGCAGTTATAGGCGCTGAAATTTCATACCTTTGCAAGATGAGAAAGCATTTATAGGCGCTGAAATTCAGACCTTGTACGACGAGAAACCGGTTGTAGGCGCAGAAATTTCAGACCTTGGCATGAAATATCAGAGAGCGCGGGCGCTTGCAGCTCTCAAGGCAGGCGAGCACAACCATCAACAAGCTTTGGTCCTTGTGTTGAGTGTAGATTTTTTGTCACCAACGATCGTAGGAAGCGGGACCATGTGCGATCTCTTATCAATGCTGAGCTTACCTGTCCTATGCTGATCTATTGCAGAGACATGGCTTATGACTGCAATGTTTAATGTCTTGATGTTTATTAGTACATACGAAATAAAGATAAATTATTGGGTAAGTAAGCGAGATAGTTGCTTTTTCGTTCTATATGAATATAAGAGCAAGCTCCAAGCATGCAAACAAATACAACGACTATCCCCATTTTAGTCAATTGCCTGAAAAAATCTAAAACTTCTCATGGTATTCGTGATGATATGATGCTACGACTTTTTTTATTGTATTATCGTCCATGTTATGATGCTTTGTAATATGATGCTATTTTATATATTTAACATCTTAGAGCGGAGAGATAAATGTGGGAGTAAATGATTGGTTCTTTGGTTACCTTTACGGCAACGTTAAAAACCATAGAGAGAACTACCCTCTCAGACCCATAATTTCTCAGGTTACATCTCCAATCTACAGGACAGCCCAGGAGTTGGATATTCTAATAAAACCATATATCCCGAAAAAATGTTCACTTGGATCTATTGCCGATTTCTTAGAAATTCTTCGCGATCAGCGCCCATCTGGTTTGCCTATAGCTTCACTTAATTGGCGTCCCTAGCCTCTTTACCAACGTTCCTACAGAAGAAACGTTAGTAATAATTGCCAACCATGTTTATTCAAATGAAAGTTTACAGGCTCCATCAATCCCTAAAAAGGCCCGACTTGATCTCCCCCGCATCTTTACTTCAGAATCGCTTTTCCTGACACCTAACTACATTTACTGTCATATCAACGGTGTAGCCATCGGCAGCCCTTTGGGTCCAACTTTTGCTTTATTTCACGGGTGCGAACTGGAAAACTGAGTATTGTCGGGCGTAAAAATCAAGCCTGATCTCTACTGTAAATACGTCGACGGCATTTTTGTCATTGTTCGGGACGATCGAAGATCACTTGACT
The DNA here is from genome assembly GCF_000764305.2 of Hyalella azteca. Taxonomy (NCBI): domain Eukaryota; kingdom Metazoa; phylum Arthropoda; class Malacostraca; order Amphipoda; family Hyalellidae; genus Hyalella; species Hyalella azteca. The sequence goes on along the minus strand of NW_025941292.1, from coordinate 34,495 downwards.
GAGCTACGCATGGCCTTGTAACCCGATCCAGTCTTGAAGTTTTGTTATTATACAATTTATAACCGAAACCAAATGACTAGAGGCTATAAGACAGACGAAATAGTCCTCAAATCAATAGTGCTGAATAACATCAAAAGCACCATCACAACCGAGCGAATCAAACTCCTGATTTACAATAATAACAGGAAACTCAAGAATTTACTAATGAAAAATAATCCATGCAATAAGCCGGGACAATTATAAGAAACTAATAATATTATTTACAATTACAAATAATAATAATGTTATTTTATTATTAATAATAATAATGATATTTACAAATATTCATGATACAAAAAAGGTTGTAGACTTGCAAAAGTGTAAATTACATTGGTTTGACCAGCACGACTTTGAGCCGCCGCCTAACATGCCACCTCCAGACCGGAGGACCGAAGAACCACATGAGGGAGGCTCATAATGAGACCCTCACTCGCGCGACGTTGGAGACCCACACCAGAATCATCATGAGATGCCCAGACGCCACAAGACTGGCCATAGCTGAGGCTCTCATCATCAAGCATGAGACTCCAGCTATAAATTTATAAACTACCGTATTTGTCAGGACGTTGAAACTTTCTAGTAATTTATGCTTTATTTTTCATTCTGTATCCATAATGCCCTATGTTTGTACTAACGGCAATTCAAAATTTCAAATGCAAGCGTTGCAAAACTCTTCCCCTACATTATAAGGAATATAGTTGCATTCAAAACGTCGTAAATTATTATAAAAATGTCCCTTGTAAATCTGATATTTGAATTTTCAATTCCTATAAAAAGCCTAATTCGCCGAATAGAGAAAAATACTTAGAAAATTGTCAATAAGAAATACTCTTCGGTCTTCAATGAAACCTGCGTTAAAGAACGACTTCTGCCGAAATACACCAACGCATAAATTATACACTATGAATAAATAATTAAATATTCCCGTGTTTTTCCATATCGAACGTATAATTGAATTGTAGGACATGTAAATAGGTAATTGTACAGTTGAACAGTGCAAGCAACGGCTCATGTTTTATATTAGAACTAACTGTGGAGAATAAATGTTTTGAAACGACCAGATGTAAATGCAGATATTTACGTAGCCGGATTAGAAATTAAAGTCGAATGCTCCGTATCGCTGAGATCGAATATTAATATTAGTTTTTCCAAATCTTTTTCGATCTATTACGGATTTCAATCACGCGCTTTACTCCTGAGGCCTTATTTAAAATCAAACAGAAACATCGCTGGCAAAACGAACGTGTACGATGGGTGGTCGAAGATATTCTTTTTTGTGATATTAATATTTGTTTTTCCGAATCTTTTTCGATGTATTACGGATTTCAATCACGTGCTTTACTCCTGAGGCCTTAATTAAAATCCAAACCGGAACATCGCTGGCCAGACGAACGTGTACGATTAGGGGATCGAAAATATTCTTTTGTGACCGCAAGCTATGATCGTTTTTCATGAACAACTGGTTGCTGAGACTAATTTTATCTTTACAAGTAAAAACAAATTTATTTTATTTTAATGTCAAATCTAATTGAGTTTTGGAAGGAACTTCTCGATGGCGACAAGATGAAAACTGGAAATGTTAGCCTAAGGCAAATTTCGAGTAATTAATTTCCCAACTGTTGGGACTTCAGAATGAACCAACTGCTGGAGATGAAAAACCCTGATGAAAACTACAGTCGTTTTACAGTCGCAATTTGGCCAGCAGCCGTGATTTGTGCCACATATTACACGAGACGAGACGAGACGATTAAATCGCTGCGCTATTGTAACGCAGCAGCGTAGGAGGAATTGCCGTGTCTGTATGTTGCTCTTACAGATTGCACCTTGCTGGTGTATCCGTCTCATAGGGCGATCAGTTCTCATCTATGAATTTTACGCTGATTTTAATTTGAATTATTCAATAATAAATTCATTGTGTCAACTAAAACTGATTCTCACTATATATTATATTTGTTAGTAAAAAATACTTTATACTTTTTTCAATACTTTCTATACTTTACAGCTGATTTTTAATTCAGAAAGCAGATATATTGTTCCATTTCATACCATAATTCACAAAAGTCAGATTTCAAATAACTTTTAAATTTAGGAATGAAAATTATTATTTTTATTCTGATACGTTATAATTTTTTTACCATTCAAAAAACAAGGCTTGCATTAACCGTCTGTATCTCTATAATTAAAATCAAATTTTAATTCAGATGCGTCCAAGACTTGTGCGCTTCAAAATTGACCTAATTTAACGACTGGAAATTCAATATACATTACAATGCCTGCACCCCGTAAAAAGACTGTCCTCTCTCCTTCACCGCAAGCCCTACTTCCTGCAGCCCCAGGGCGGCCTTGTAGCGCTCCACCATTTTTTTGGTGCTCCCTAATTCCTGGATCGCACTTCCCACTCTCACTTTCAGCGGACCGCGACAAAATCCGCTATCGGTCGTGCGTGCTGTGCATCCAGAATTTTAACTTAAATGTGAAACCCAATGATTGGCAGGACCAAATAAACGGGTGGATTGTTAGTTGCCAAGCCGATGCCAATTAGAATGATGGCCAGTGTTCGTAGAAAACGTACCTTTCAATTTATGTTCCCAGTTACTTATAATAAGTAAATTCCGACTAGTTGCTTGATTAAGGACTTTTCTATCTTTGTAAAAATCTGGACCAAGGCATGACATGAACAAGTTTTATGATTGGAAGTTCGTCCATGTTCTTGTGTTTGAGTCCACATATTTGCATGGAGATAAAATTGCGATCTACTGATGGGCTGTATGCATCATTGTCAGGAAAATGTGATGGCTTTTTCTGACTCCATGCCTGTAACAGGTAGGATAAATTTTACAATAGTGCTGCAGACATGGATATTGTTCTAATACTCATTTAAAAACATGCTGACCACACATTGGAATTCCAATTATTGATACATGCATATTGAAATAGCGAAAAAAAGCTGGCAGAAAAGGTTCGTACAAAATTTTTCATCAGTTAAGCACGCATAACTGAATTTCAGTTGCTTGCTGACTCGTTCGTCACCACAAAGCTCGGCGTAACCTCAGATAACGGCTGGGATAAGCGCAAACGTTTCCTCGTTCATTGAAGGAAATTCAACTTAAAACTCTCAGTCAATTTGTTCCTGTCCATTGTACGTAGCAAGGCTGACCCTACATTAGACTTTTATCCCGCCTGCTAAATTGAATATTTTTCGTTTTTATTTTAATTTATGTGCACTTCCCTTGAATACATTTGTAGTTAATTTGATTATTCGTTTTAAATCGATCAGTCGTATTTTTTAATTCACATTATTATTATACCACATTTATGATGACGATTCTTTCCTCGAAACAGCTAGGGTAACATTTATTCATTGTATAGTTTTTCTGTAAATACTTGAGACGTTTGCGGCTTGATGACTCGAACTGAGTTTCAGAACAATTTTTGCTTCCTTTAAATTATTTCACTATAGATACTAATGACATCTCGCGCATGAAACATTACAGTATGTCTTTGTCTTACTTAATTCAGCTGAATTGTCATAATTTTTTTTTATTATTTACTCAGAGGTTTCAACTCATTCATTGTAATTTTTTGTGCAGAAACCTTTCCGTGGATTGTCCAATTTCTTATATTAACGGAAACACTTCACGCGGAAACATTGTACTTAACACTTAACTTAACAGCTTCATTATAACGTTAACGGACAAACCAAAGTATACATGTGTGAGGTAATTAAAGTATAAAATTTCTAAGCTACGCCGTGTATGAGCGTCTCACCTGTTACGATCAGGCACCGCTAACATGTGGGCTGCGCTATGGACATCTTGCAGGGGCTATAATGCGTATTTAATTGTTTACTTATAAATTGCATGAGGTTCCAAGCCATGATATTACTTGAATAACTACGACTATGAACTATTATTTTATTTGCATTTCTAATTTCTTCCCAATATTGTCATGCCGATTATAAGTTAATACAAGTGCTTGAGAAGAATGCCTGTCGCCGTCGATTAGTTCTATTTGCTTCTTAGTATTTATACAATATATATTTATATAGTATATATAATATATAGTATTTTTCGTTGGCGCAGTCGATGCACGTTTTTTTTCGCTCCGCGTACAAATTCGAATCGATTCAAAGATCATTTATCATTGAACATATCAATCGGACGTCTTTCGATTGATATGTTCAATGAGCTTGATCACCTATATGAACCAAAACATAATTTTTTTAGCATTATCATCTTGACTAATTATCAATTATTTGAATTTATCCAATCACTCGGCTACTTTTCACATAATTAAAAGATCGGACAATGCTCGTTTCCTCTCTTCATCAAGTTTCATTTTGAAAAGAACGCTCGGAACTTTTATATTCCAACAAAATTTGCCACATTTACATCACGGATGAGTGATCAGAACGAAAAATGTGTCACATCGAACAATAAAGAGACAAAAAACACCAACAGAGAGAAAAAAGATCGAGCCAAGCAAATTTTATTCTTGAATGAAAAATATCAAATTCGAAGCAAAAAATATGACAGTAAGAAATTTATGCGCAATCGCGCAATGCTGTCAGGAAATTAATGAAGGATGAAAATGTACTGTCATTCCCATGGGCAACCTTCTCATTTCTATGGGTGATCCTATCTTACATAATAGTTTATGAGATAGTGCAATACTTTAAACTTTAATAATCAGAGCAAAGATTTCATGCAAATTGAACCAGTATGGTTCATGCATGCATATTTTGCACGTTGTAGCTTCTAATTGGAATATTTTTAGGAATATTCAGGATTTCTTAAGTAAGACCAATAAGAAGAAGAACGTAAACAATCTTATCGAGTCAAGTTACTCTAGCTTAAAAAAGTAGTTGATCCCGTAGCAGCGTGTGTCGTAACGCGACTCTGCTCTGGGCTTGATAGCGAGGTTTTGTGTAAAGGAAGTCGGCACTTACAGAGGTAAGATTCAGATTATATATTGTTCAGGCTATTATGTTCTATCATATTGTTTTGCTACCATATGATTGTGATGGGTGTTATAGAGATAAGAATTCAGCGTTACTATCGGATGTCTTCCGAATTATTTCTTTCTTTGTAGGGATTAATTGTTGATAAACCTAATAGCCATCCCGCCGCTCCTGTACACTATTGTTCTTGTATTAAAATTTACTTAAATAATAATTAGTTAGTATTAGGGATCAATTCTATTCTTACTAATTGTCGACTCATGTCTATTCTTGTATAAATATTTTGAAAAGGCTAAATCTAATTGAACCTCGGCACAATAGTTCGTCACTCCCGTCGATCATATCTATTAACTCAACTTTTGATAATGATTGTTAAATATACATTATATACTTATGTTCCTGCAAGCAGTATTGTTTCCGTGACACAATAGGGAACTCGTTCTCTGTTCTTGCAACAGAATTAATTGTAACAATAGGAACAGTTATCTCGACCTTGTCAGCTGTAAATGTCCTGCTTGAATGCAGGAAATGAATGACCTTCAGATATATTCTACCATCGTTTCAAAAATTTCGAACAGTTTCCTTCTTGGATTAAAATATTTTTTGAGGGAATTTCTGTTTAATTTTGGTCAATTGCAATTGTCAGATCTATTTTTACGGAAGATATATTACGCGGTTTACACGTTTTGATCTCATGACGGTTAATAAGCCGCAAGGTAAGCTTATTACACGAATTACTGCTAGGTATTGACGATAGTTAAAGTACATACATAGCATAGACATACTTTTTATAACTTTATCAAACGGTTTTTGTTCGTTTTTGTGAAACTTTATGGTCTATACAAATCATATTCGTCTAAACCCGTCCAGTAACACATATATAAAGGCTATTAATGTACATACGCACCATCTAAAAAAATGTATATGCCTGAGTTCTTATCGCCAACACCCGTGATTTCTTTCAAATAATTCCCTTCATAAAGCTTGAACTTGATTTTTAATTATTTCTTTCTTCCGTATAGGTTATTATGTTCATACCCTTTTTCCTGCCACGTGTAAGGTGTGCATGCTATGTACCGATATTTCTCGCGTTTATTTTAGTCGCGTTGCTTGCCGCATTCTCAAAGGCAAGCGGGGAAATTTTCCCAGGTATAATTGAAGCTCATGAATATCTTCTTATGTTTCCGGTTCCGTGAACAGAAAATCAGGGATAAGTATTGAATTATGATTGCTCACATTTCATCGCTTAACCGCTTTGTGATTTTCTCAGTTTCGTTTTGCAAGTTCATTGACTTACAAACATTGGCCGAGTTACCCATGCTTTTATAAAATGATAATAATTATAAAATAAATGAATGAAATTCCAAATGTTCTGTCTCAATAACTAAATTTGTCCTCAAAGAATTAGTGCATTTATTATTGATAATTTCTGATTTTCGTCTACCGTTTTACTCATGACGCTCCTATATAGCGCGAGTATTCCTTTTGAGTTCGTAACTAAAACAGCAAAATATTTGATAAACATTGAGTTTTCTTCGCCACACAACTTCAGAGGGAATTAGCACATACAATCGGTATTTGGCCGTATAAACCAAGATATATACAGCGTATACGTGAAAATCTTATAAAAAATTTGGTCACAATTGAATTGCGTTTGAGTCATAATGATAGCGAGATTTTGTTATTGTCCCGCAATACAACAATTGAATTGCGTGTAGTCATAATTAAAGATAGCGTGATTTTGTTATTGTCCCGCAATACTTAAGACTATAGCGAAAGCTCGGTTGTAACGAACGTTAACATTATCGTGGTCCTTGCAGCAATTTGATACCAGCACCACCATCGTGCTATTAACGTGGAATCAACGTAGATTAAATATTATTTTAACGGACTCAATGCGTGATGAATGTTTTTTTAACGGATTTAACTCGTAAAAAATGTTGTTCCTACGAAATAAAATTGTAGCAACCGTTCTTTTGACGGAATCAACTCCTATGCGTCACTGTCGTCAGAACAGCCTGCCGACAATGGATGAGTTAAGGTCGTCCCTATACAGCTCTATTTACTCGATGAATTTTTTAACGGATCAACCATATTCTGTGACATACGAAAACGTTTTTTTTTTCAACATGCCGAACAATCAAGCTTGCATTTTATACCGTTTATAATTCAAAAGAGCTACTCTCGCTCAACGGAGCCAGAAATGCTCATCAGAGTGTGTATAATGCTCGTTCCATACGCTCAGGTTGACACACTTTTGTTTATATTTCGTGGGTAATGGTCGAGGAAAAATGATTTATAGTCTTGACTTACAATTTGATTGGCGTTATAGTTCACTTTTTTTACTGCGAATTCAGCCATACTCTTTAATTATTCTGTACTGAGTTAAACGAAAGGAAATGTAAAGCAACTGGAACATTTTACATTATCTATGTTTGCGATGCTTCCGTCTTCAAAAGTTTTGAAGAAACTTAAAATTTTTGCTTCTATTGTCCTGTAAAAACACTCAACTTTATGCGTATTGCGTGCATGAAAAATAAGTCGTGGTATATATCTTTTCTACATACTCGCTGACTTGACGCCATAGTCGCTTGAAGTAACTCGTACCTCGAAGAATATGTTACGTGCATGTTCATGATTCCAACAAAATGAAATTTCTCTGAAAAATGGAAAGAGGGCGATTTGATAAAAAGATATTACTTTCTGATATATGTTTCGATATAAATATTTCGAACGTTAAGTTGTACCGTACTGTGGTGCGGTCACATATATTTCATTTTCGTTGTGAGCAGAAATAACGTGTAAGCAATTGTGTCGAGAAATAAGCACTGTGTATAGAGAAATAAGGTTGAGTGATATTTCATGTATCACAACTTAACCTTTTTTGCTTTGTCTAAAATCACTTCTATGAAAGTATACAAATTGCATAAATTTTTCAACATTCGACTAACAAAAAACATTCAAACAAGTCGCACATAGCAGCATCTTCTCCCACTTTACAGAGCTTGCGATTAAGGCTTACAACTTCGCGCCTTTGCCTGACTCGTCCCATGCATTGCATGTCATGACATACGGCAATAAGTCGGCATTAAAAAATTGGTTAAATCATGACAAATTTACTGAGACTGCTTCATTTTTTTGCATTCTGCAGGCAAAATATTGTGATGGAAGTTTGATTTGAGCATGTGGTATTTCACGAGGTGGTCGCATGACGTAAAAATAATAGTTTTAATATTGAGGTATGCCATGATAATATATACAGAAATTATTCGAGCTGAATGGATGCAAATGAATGTTTTCCATGATTTTTTTTTTCTAATTACGGGAACAGGTTTAATAGTTACACATGTATTGAAATAAGTTCTTTATTACACTTAGATCAGGGCTTGAAATGCTTGAGATAAATTCAAGAATCAAGGTAAGTTGCACACGAGCCTAATTTATTACGTTCCAGACGAATGACGATGAAAGAACGTTTATTCAACGTTATTTCAGCGTCATGATGCATCGAACGAAGGGGGGAACGGCTTTATTTCATCTGTAACGTCTATTAAAAGTTCAGCGTTTTGACTAAAACCATGCATGCGATTGGACGGACTTTATTTCATTTATCTGAGAGTTCGTCATTGTCGACTATGGTAATTACAGAGCTGTGTTATGAGCCAATTTCTTCGCTTCCTTACACTTAGACCTTAGAGTCAGAAAAACAAAAAAATATCTGTACCAGGACACGGAAATAAAAGTTGTCTAATAAAGCATTCCTCATGTACGCGAGATCGTCGCGCGAGTATCGCAATCTGCAGATGGTCTAAATCGCTATCTCCACAGCCATGGGTGTTGGCAAAAAGTGGCTCTTCCTTGACAGCTAGGCAACTCACCCGCAAGGTCAGGGTCCCTCTTTTATAATATTTGCATCCAGTCTAACTTTTTAAATAAGCTTCATGATTTTTTCTAGCAGTATACCCTGTGCGTACTTGAGGAACTTCCACCGTCAGTCAAAGTAATGCCTGATTTGTACTGGTGATTCAAAAACAATATTTCCCACTGCGGACATTCATTTACACACTTTTTTGAGTGAACCCGGAATTTGTAAGTATGGTTCAATTAGGACATAAATTAATGTGGTCATTTGTTACTGTCTATTTGGATTGTCATTAAGATTAAGGCAATTATGCTTCAATGATTCAAGTTCTGTCCCAATTATTTGGGGTTTCCAGCGTGGTGCTTTAAACTTACTCTCGTTACTTATAAGAACGAATATTTGAGGCCAATTGATTTCGTGATTCTAAGATAAAAATTCTATGCACCAAGAAATTGAAAGACACTTCTATAATATCATTAATGTTGCTTTTCGTCTTCAGACATTCTTTTTAATCCTTAATAAAGATGTTGCCCAATGTTTCAGTTCGATGCTGCGTTTGCTATTCCACTACCAAGCAGCTTACGGTTTCTCAAAATAGAAAGAAAAAGCATACAATACTCAGGTAGTAGTTGAATGAACAATTAATTACGTAATTATCAGACAGATATACAATTGACATATCCAAACACAACATTCAAATCTTAATAACCAAATTATTCGGGCGACTTGACACATTATATGTATGTCATGAGTGCCAGCCAAGCATTTCGACCTCTAGGTACGGACTACTTATACCTAAAGATTTATCAGCAAGTCGTAATGTATCGCACTCTCTAGCTTAAAATAGTGCGCTCGCAACACTGAAAATTCGGTTTTTACTAATATTGCAAACATTTTCTTATTTAAATCTAAACAAACACTAGGCCAAACATGCAAGGTGCAAACTCGCACACGTGACGTCATTAAACCTACTTATACAATGCCACCAAAAATTATATTGTTTCTATGGCGCTCATTCTCGCTTCGTAACTCCCGCTCATGTTGTTATCTCTTGAACACAGACGAAAAATCAGCGTCAGCCTTAGCTACGTGTTGATCATTCTCGTGTGTATATAAGTTAGCTCATAACCTTCCAGTTTTTCATTCAGCAGTTCATAACACGCACGAGTTAAGTACAAACTAATTATGAGTCTATTACTCGGGATGTTTCGATTACATTTTAATGCCATAATCGGCAGTGAGTGTGTGTCAATTAACTAGGCAAGTATTGGAATGTTTCCTTAGACACAATACTATTGCTTAAACCGATTGACTATCATAATTTGCCGTTAAAAGTAAAAAGTCGTTAATTAAGGAAGCTTCGAAAGGCTACACTTATTTGTGTACGCTACAATGTTGCATTCTTAATTTTACTACGAAAACTTTAAATTTTATTAAAAATGCAGTTATACATAAGGTGACATATATGCTCTTACAGATAGCGAGAAGCGTAAATTCATCGTAAGAAATGACATAGCATTTTACTTTGAATAAAATATATTTTAAATCAACATAATTTATTTTCCAAACGAGCAACAAGAAAATTCTTCCATAAATAACCAAGCAAGTGTCTTACGTGAGTATTAAAAGCAACATTAGTTCAGCAAAAACTGCACAGAAATTTCATTATGAATTCCAGAAGAAAAAATTGCAGAAAACTTGACTTCACTTTTAGTTTTCTTGGCCGTCGATGACATTTTAGTGAGAATTATATACGGAAGTATTGAAATATTTTGATTGCAGGAATTAACATGTGTTTGTACCTCCCCTGCAGTCATCGACGCAGGAATAAAGTGGTGCATAATTAATGTGTGATGAGGTGAGAAGGAAACTGTGAGACACGTGACGGAGGCGTGTGAGAGAGAACTGCATGCTATGATGGAGGTGATTATAAATTATTTGTGAGAGAAATGTCACAGGGTTATGACACATCAACTCTGATTAATGTTGTTGATGATTGACACATCAACAACATTAAAATCAATAAAATATTTTAATTTTCATGCATACAATGGAAGAAAAGTAACGGCAAACGAGGCATAAACGATTATTCATCGTGAAAGTTTTCAATTAATCAAATACAACTACTCCGCTGTATTTCTTGTCGAAATTTATTCATTCGACTTCAACAAACAGCAGTGGAAGCCACTTAATACTTATTGTGACTTAACGGCTTTTTTCATTTTGTATTAAAATAAAAATCACTGTAGGTGAATAAAAATACCAGTGCATTTTTCAACGTTTTTCTATGCATGATGAAAGCCTATGTTTGGTCTACATCTACCGTAGCAATAAAAATTTGACTGAAATTTCAGACTATAAGCCCAAATTAGAGGAATAAGTAAGTAAGAGGGGGATTATCCCTAGCACAACNGTGGTGCGGGAAGGTCACGATCCAATGAATCCAGCGCACATGCATTTAAAAATGGGAAAATCAACAACGAGAGTTAATTTTTTCCAATTCTTAATCGACCTTCGTATCATATACTACGCTGAAAACATTCATAAGCATTAATAAAAGTATGTTAAAACAGAATTTAACAAGATGCACAATTAACCGATACGGCGCATCGGAATTTATATTGGTGATTTATAATTAGTTAAGCTCAGATTATGCTCGAACTAATTTATATTCCATTTAATTTTTCACTGCGATGTACGAAGTTTTTATGTACGAAGAGCGTAAAAAACGATCGTAATCTTCAATCAAATCAAGTTAATGTAACTATCACTTCTCTCGTCATCGGCCACGTACAGCCAATCAAGTTAGCTGTATAATCTTACGAACAACTCGCCCTTCCTGTTAACATTGAGCGCCTGCGATCGACGTGGATTGTAGAGCTTCAGGCGCATTCAAAACGTCTTCTGAACGCTTCAGTGTCCGAAATAAACAGGTCCCATAATTTGAGGGTTGCCTTCTTTTTGGCGTTGTCGCAGGGGCGGGACTTCAGCCGTGCATATCCTGACTCCAAGGCGGGGGCTATATAAAAGCCCACGCTGCAGTCTCACATCATCATTCGCGTTTCAATCCTCGTGTAGTGAGTTGCAAAAACTTCAGCAGCAACATGTTGAGCATTGTAAGTAGACCCGACTTCTCGACTTTATGCACCTGCAAATGTAGATTAAAGAAAAATTCTCCAATAACTCCAATTTCTTTACGATTTTTACTAATTGTAAATACTCAATATACGTAATATACAATAATTTGCAGACGCTAGTTTTACGGAACTTAATTTAATTTTTATACAATATATAACATCCCTATCGATGTGAGTCCACACAGTTAAAATCAACCAAAAAAAGTTCACTTCCTAAGTGTCACGACTGGAAACATTCGTTGTCTACCGTCAATATTTAAGCAGCGACAATCGTTCCTTGCTAACTTATTTATCATACGTTTGCACCTTGCAAAGAGATCAAATCTCCAGGCATGATTGTAAATCATTTTTCATAAATTTGCTTTGAAGTGAGGCAAGGACAATAGGATCAGTAGGTTACACTCTTGAGACCGACCACACCTAAGACATGGGTGAGGAGGTTGCTGTCCTTTGGCCTTTTAATTGCAATCGTGTCCTCAGTTTGGTTTACGATCAGTTTGGATCACCAATTTTAGTAGATTTAGTTACATTTAGTCTTAGTATTAATTAAAAATGCGTTTATTTATTGGCAATTGTCATCGTTTTGTAGGAATAATTTGGAATTGACATGAGTTTAAAAAAAATTTTCGGTGAAAATACAGTTTTCTAAGTTCAGCTAATTACTATTAGGATCTCACATGACTCAGTATAATATAAAATTGCGTTTTATTGCGCGTAGAAAGAATCATGGATGCAATATTGATAAAATATGAATATTTCTGTGATATAAATTGTACTATGATTTTGACGATTAATTTTTTTTTCAGGTCTTCGTGAGTGTAGTCCTTGGACTGGCCAGTGCCGCTCCCCAAGGTTTTCCTCTCGAGACGTCCGATGTGCAAGCCGCTAGAAATGCGTTCATCAACGAATACAACCGTCTAGCCGCCCTCGCTGCCGCTGCTCCGGATATTCACATCATCATGGCCAACCGCCGACTCGATGACCCCAACCTTAACATCATTCCCCACCACAATCACGTACAGGCTCCCGTTCAGAAGGCCTTCCCAGCATTCAACAAATTTGCCTTCTCCGCCAACCTTGGCACCAACCAGCAGTTTGTTCCTCAAGCAAACACATTCCCCCATCAAGCCGGACACTTGGCCGGACATTTGGCTGGCCACCAGGTCGCTGTTCCTCAACACACATTTGCTCCTCAGCCCCACGCAGGACCCATCCAGAAGTGGAATGGTCCCTTAGCTGACACAGTCCCTGCAGGAGTGCACGGCCTCCCCACCCAGGTGATGGACACTCCTGAAGTCGCTGCTGCCAAAGCCGCTCATTTTGCTGCCCTAAACGCTGCGTACCAATCTGCCCCCAGACGAAATCATTTTTAAGCATTATGTAGGAAACAAATGTTACCTGTTATATCGATCGCACACATTTGTACACCTCGTCTTACACTTGAACTTTAATCAGTTCGTTTTCTATTGTTGAATCTGTAGTATGTTGTTTTACCGTCCCTCCTTACTCAGCCTTCCCCGTAGAGAGTCCCTCATCCCTCCCCAAATCTCCTCAAAAATTCGATCTCTTTACCCAAGCTCATCGATTCAACAACAGAATAAGCTATCATCGAGTCATTGTTTTGTAGATGTGATTTATTTTATTTGCCATTCAAGTACACAGGAAAATTCAATTATTGTGTTTTATATTCCATAAATAAAAAATGCGTGTTATACCAAGAAAAGCTGGTAAGTAAAAATCAGTCAAGACTGCTGCGAGTAGAAGCGGATAATCAGCAAGGCTCTTCGAGAATTACCTTTATTAATCAGCACAGGAGAAACGATGCTCATTCTGCCATAACTATTTCAAACAAAGACACGCTTTCTGCTTTGAAACGCAAAAGGCGTACATGGCCAAGGTGTCTAGCAGACTAGCATTGAGATATTAGTGGAAAATAGACAAATCGTTTAGAAGATTGAGGTAGATGGAAAATTCTTGAAGATTTATAGATTCAAAGCAATCCCAAAGTTTCGAATGAGCTCATATCGGGTGGGTTAAATTTGCTCTTAACGCATTCAAACTCCTACAAGGTTCGCCGTAACTGCGCTCGTCCATGACAATCTTAATTTTTATGATAATATAGCTGTTTATATGCAATCTGGGCATGTTAAAACATTAATAATTTGCCATGTAAATTTATCATTTAAAGTTAGAAAATCAATAATTAATCCTGTACCGCCTAACATGAGGAACCGGAGAATATTGTCACATGCCTACTTCCCAAAATGGATACGTTCTAGTGTGCGCAACGCAAAATGACTTGCACTGATGGTTGCCGCCACGTACGATAACTTTAAATGTCCTCTGTTGCGTACAAACGTCCCCAGGTTGCCACACTCAATAGTTTACGTATAATTTAAGACGTTTAAGATTTAATTTTTAGGGCATAAACCCTAACAGAGAGTGCAAGTTCAAACGACTAACGAAAACACAAGTCATGTATTGTAAAGAGAAGCGATCGTAAATCCATTTCATAAATCCCCTGGGAGTAAACCCCTTTGAGAGGGGTCAGAGTAACCGGCGAGTTAATTAATCTCCCAGTAAATACAGTAAGATCGACTGGTCGCTGGCAATGCATCAGCCACTAGAAAACAATTTTTAAAAAAAATTTTCGGTGAAAATACAGTTTTCTAAGTTCAGCTAATTACTATTAGGATCTCACATGACTCAGTATAATATAAAATTGCGTTTTATTGCGCGTAGAAAGAATCATGGATGCAATATTGATAAAATATGAATATTTCTGTGATATAAATTGTACTATGATTTTGACGATTAATTTTTTTTTCAGGTCTTCGTGAGTGTAGTCCTTGGACTGGCCAGTGCCGCTCCCCAAGGTTTTCCTCTCGAGACGTCCGATGTGCAAGCCGCTAGAAATGCGTTCATCAACGAATACAACCGTCTAGCCGCCCTCGCTGCCGCTGCTCCGGATATTCACATCATCATGGCCAACCGCCGACTCGATGACCCCAACCTTAACATCATTCCCCACCACAATCACGTACAGGCTCCCGTTCAGAAGGCCTTCCCAGCATTCAACAAATTTGCCTTCTCCGCCAACCTTGGCACCAACCAGCAGTTTGTTCCTCAAGCAAACACATTCCCCCATCAAGCCGGACACTTGGCCGGACATTTGGCTGGCCACCAGGTCGCTGTTCCTCAACACACATTTGCTCCTCAGCCCCACGCAGGACCCATCCAGAAGTGGAATGGTCCCTTAGCTGACACAGTCCCTGCAGGCGTGCACGGCCTCCCCACCCAGGTGATGGACACTCCTGAAGTCGCTGCTGCTAAAGCCGCTCATTTTGCTGCCTTAAACGCTGCGTACCAATCTGCCCCCAGACAAAATCATTTTTAAGCATTATGTAAGAAACAAATGTTACCTGTTATAGCAATCGCACATTTGTACACCTCGTCTTACACTTGAACTGTAATCAGTTCGTTTTCTATTGTTGAATCTGTAGTATGTTGTTTTACCGTCCCTCCTTACTCAGCCTTCCCCGTAGAGAGTCCCTCATCCCTCCCCAAATCTCCTCAAAAATTCGATCTCTTTACCCAAGCTCATCGATTCAACAACAGAATAAGCTATCATCGAGTCATTGTTTTGTAGATGTGATTTATTTTATTTGCCATTCAAGTACACAGGAAAATTCAATTATTGTGTTTATATTCCATAAATAAAAAATGCGTGTTATACCAAGAAAAGCTGGTAAGTAAAAATCAGTCAAGACTGCTGCGAGTAGAAGCGGATAATCAGCAAGGCTCTTCGAGAATTACCTTTATTAATCAGCACAGGAGAAACGATGCTCATTCTGCCATAACTATTTCAAACAAAGACACGCTTTCTGCTTTGAAACGCAAAAGGCGTACATGGCCAAGGTGTCTAGCATTGAGATATTAATGGAAAATAGACAAATCGTTTAGAAGATTGAGGTAGATGGAAAATTCTTGAAGATTTATAGATTCAAAGCAATCCCAAAGTTTCGAATGAGCTCATATCGGGTGGGTTAAATTTGCTCTTAACGCATTCAAACTCCTACAAGGTTCGCCGTAACTGCGCTCGTCCATGACAATCTTAATTTTTATGATAATATAGCTGTTTATATGCAATCTGGGCATGTTAAAACATTAATAATTTGCCATGTAAATTTATCATTTAAAGTTAGAAAATCAATAATTAATCCTGTACCGCCTAACATGAGGAACCGGAGAATATTGTCACATGCCTACTTCCCAAAATGGATACGTTCTAGTGTGCGCAACGCAAAATGACTTGCACTGATGGTTGCCGCCACGTACGATAACTTTAATAAATGTCCTCTGTTGCGTACAAACGTCCCCAGGTTGCTACACTCAATAGTTTACGTATAATTTAAGACGCATAAACCCTAACAGAGAGTGCAAGTTCAAACGACTAACGAAAACACAAGTCATGTATTGTAAAGAGAAGCGATCGTAAATCCATTTCATAAATCCCCTGGGAGTAAACCCCTTTGAGAGGGGTCAGAGTAACCGGCGAGTTAATTAATCTCCCAGTAAATACAGTAAGATCGACTGGTCGCTGGCAATGCATCAGCCACTAGAAAACAATGTGTAGCTTTTAAACAGCTGTGTGATTTCGATTTAGTACAAAATAAATGAAAGATGAAGATAAAGTCGGGTGTTAGCTTGAGATTTGCGGCTTGGTCTACCTAGCCGGGTCAATCGCGAATATCGTGGCCGATCGGTGGCCACCCTGCTCAAGCGGCCGATTTATGAGGCCACCTGTGCTCGCCGGCCACCGCGGCCAGCCTACGCCATGAGCCTACGTATTTCAAGCAGTCTGCTTCACATACGTACAATAGCGACTCTACTATCTAGTTTATAATGACAACAGAGAAATTTATTTATTCATATCTTTGATGTACGACTGTACGTATAATTTACTTCAAAGGTGAAACAGATATACTAAAATATTACTTTTTAAATCAGTTCATCTCTTTAGGTTTACCGAGAACAGACCTGAGACCACCAAATTAAATTCTTGTTCTGAGAAGGCAACGTGTTGTGTAATTTGAATTGCGCACAACTTCCTTGCAAGAAATTTTGTTCAGATTTATTTTATACTTCATTTTGATCTAAGCGGTTTTATTTAAAAATACCTATTAGTTCATGAATGATGAAAGTTTCACATGCTATGAATGATGTCCCATAGAGCCATACAGTTGATCACTTCTTAATTCATTTGTGGCGCCATTACAGGACTCAAATTTATCTGTGCTGAAACTGCGATAATGAACGCGCGTACTCGCGCGCCTACATTTCGTCACACTATCGCTGGTCAAACTGAGTTCAATCTGCCTAAAAAAGCGTATCTTTAAGTGGTCCATTTTTTCTAATATTCAACCTCTTCAACTGAGTCGTAATAGTTTGAGTCTTCAAGAAATGAAGAATAATAGATTGTTTCGCCAAATTAAAGCGCAGTTAACTGCGTAAGATTTCAACATGGCTGCCACATGGCCTTAACTTCTGAAGATTAAAAACCTAATTGGCGTGCGACTATTTACAAAGTACCTCACTAATCTTGTCATTCTTATGCTTAAGTTCATAAATAATCCTGATTAGTTATTTAAAAAGTTCAATAGTGTGATTTTTCATTTGTTCTCCAATAGGTTTTTATATGCAAATTGTTTGAGATGACTTAATCAAACAAATGAGAGGAATCCGCAGAGATAAAACCTTCAAACATGTCTTTAACGCTTCATCTCTGGACCGATTGGCTGTTTGCAAGAAACATGTGAAAATTTCATCATTAAAACGATCAAAATATTTATTTCTACGCGATAAAAAATTTCGATCAAGTTTATTGGCTTTGAATAACAATTTCTTTAAAGTAAGCAAGGCCATGGCAATGCAGTTCAATCACATGTTTATCGAGTGTTTAGATTCTAAGTCCTCATTGAGTAAAGAACTTGAGGCCAAACATTTGAAGGAATTAGTGCTACTTCATTTAGATTTGATACAACAACAGGCTGAAGATTTAGCAGCCAGAGATAAACTTATCAAGGAACTGAAGGAAGAAAATAAGAAGGTAAGATATTGTCACATATTTAGCATATTGAATAATTGAAGGCTACCTAATAAGCCTAAGGGCATTTAAGAAAGTTTGTTTTGCTTTCAAATTTGTTAGCTCAGTGTGTAATAGGCTACCTGCTGAAAGTATGAACTCTGAAGCAAATGTCAATATCATTATTCATTAATCATGGTTGGTTGAAGTAGCTAGACCACTCAGTGCTTTGTTCCCTTCCCTATAATGGAATTCTTCTACTTAAATTACTGTTATTTAGTTAGGTATCACTGAAATCTTGTTCCAAAGTGACAAATTCTCACAATCTCACTACATATGGAAATGCAATCCTGCAGCCGGCAACAGCTCTATTGTGTACTTTTAATTAGCAGTTAGCTTACTAAATTGGATAGGAGGTAATTCATCAAATGGGAATCTTTTTACTCAAAAAAGAAACAGGAAAGCTCCAGTTGCAGTTGCGGCTCAATAGGTTGATGTATTAACCTACATGCCACTGATGCCACTGCCAGACTAGGACTAGGAAGTACCTAGCACCTAATGCCACCCTACCTATGACCTCCTCATGCTTCCAACACAGTTCCAAACTTCCAAGTTCCTAATATCAAATTCAAAATAAATAATATAGGCTACTTTATACTAAATTAATACTTTGGAGTTTAGTCATGGGCATAAATGATTGTTTCATGGGTGATTTTTGTAAATTGCCAATAAAAATAGGCTGTTTCTTTTATTTTGCACAGAAGAATTAAGAAAATGCAAACAAAAACTTGAAATTTGCAAGATTTACAGGCATTTTTGTCCAATTTAAGGGTGGCTTCTGCGGTTCTGCCCAATTTTCCAGTGTTTTCTATTGGCAGCCTGGCAGTGGCAGGTCAGGTCTAGTGCATTGTCTGCTGAGTAGAAAATTCTGTGTGACATTAGAGACTAGAGAGTACAGCTTACAGCATTATCATAAACCAATCAACTACAATTTTTAACTAGATCAGGGTATTAAAAATGAAGTGGTCTCTTAACTTTAAGAAATACAATAGACAAATTGACATAATTGTGGGAAAAGGTGAAATTGACTGGGCACAGGTGTTAACATCTTGTTAACCTGTGGCTTCTGCCTGATTTTACAATTTGTCTTGTGCTAAGTTATAATTTTCCTTGCTAAATAAGTATTAGTTATTCTTAGACATGTGAAAAAAATCGGCTAGTAGTTGGATGCTCTTTGTGAGCATGATATCTCATCTGATCTTGGTGTTAAATTTCATGAGTGCATTGTCCTGATTATGTAAAGTTTGGAACCATAGGACCTTTGGTCACATGCTCATTGTGCTGTGCTATAGTACTGGAATTATTGGCTCCACCAATGTCAAGTTAGGATTGAAAAGGAATTATTAAATTTCTTATTTCAAAATTTTGTCTTTTTGTCACAAGAGAAGTTCCTTTGATGCTTCTAAGCCATGTTCTAACTTCTAAATGCATGCAGATGCTATTTTTTTCTTCAAAGTTATTATCTTGTCTCTTAGATTCTACTTTTGATAGCAGAAAATTGTGTTAATTTTATTCATATTTTTCAGCTGCGGGCTTGCCTGGATTGTGAAAGAAATCAGAAAATATCTCCAGTTAAACTTGGAGTTGACTCAGTGACCACAAAAAGTAACAATGCTGCAGAAAAGGGCTTGTGCAAGGAAAATACCTGTGCCAACAATAATAACAACACTCGTCTACCCACAATATCAGCAATATCAAAAGGCATTGAAAAGAATGAAAAGCAGTCTACCTCTGAAGGAGGGACTGCTAATAATATTAGTCTGTTATCATGTAGATCAACTCAAGATAAAATTGCACATCACTCACCTGAAACAAATAGTTCTAGTAAACACAGAGCAGTTTCACCTAGTCTTCGAATATTACGGAACAGCTCCACTTTGGCTGCTCAAAAGAGTTGTGTTAAAATTGAAGGCTTTGTTGGTAAGCCTTTATCTGATTTATCAGTTCCAATTCGACACTCTCCAAGATTGGACCAGGTTTGTGGAAGTGACATCAGCCCCTCAAATGATAATCAAGAAAATGCTAGTTTTAATTTGAGTCAAAGTACAAATCCAATAAAAAGTGAAGTTTGCAAGAGCATTAACACAAATAGTAGTGCGCATGCGGCTCAAAGGCGGCATTCAAAACTTTCTCTTAATAGCAGACCTAGGTCACAAAATTCACAAGGCATCTCAAAGAAGTCCACAAGATCTGATACCAGTTGCAGTGAGGTAGATAGCAGTGATGGTGAGGGTTTACCTGAGTTGGGCATACCACTCGACTCTAAGAGAGAGTCCTCATCTGCAGGGCTTGTGGCTTCCAGACAACATCCTTCCACTACCAATGCAAAACGGAAGTCTGATGGTCAAGACATTGACAATACAAAGAAGCAGAAACAAACTCATGATGGTGCCATTGTTGAAGACTACTTGAATCAAAACCTTCATTTAGTTGGTGCTGACAGTTTAAATGATTTATCTGATGGCACTGTAAGACACAGCCTCCGATCACGAGTCCCAGCCAATGAATTGTGTGGAAATACTACTGAAGATTTGTCCTTTAAGAGTGAAGTCACCTCAGTAGAGGGAAGGAAACGGTTACTCAGGCACACTAATCCTGATGTCTTTGAAGAAACTAACGGACAAGTGGAAATATCACCGGTTTACAGTAGTGGAATCAACTTACAAGAACATGAAAATGTTTTCTTGAAAGTAGCTTCTGAGGCAGCAGCCAAGTTGAAGGAGCAGAATGCTAGAGGTTTGTCAATAACTGGTTCTTTGTTGTTCATCCTCACACGAGTATTTGATTTGATATAGTTGTTTCAATATTTTTTCAATATAAAAATTTGATTGTCCTGAGAAATCAACTACATTTATTTTGGGATTTATAAGTCTAAAGGTTTTTCTCATTTCATGTACCTAGTAATTTTCAAGTCTTGCTTCAATGTGAAATGATGTATGTGGTGGCACCTAAAGAAATTGCTCTAAATTTCTTCAATGTTTGTGCAGTTCCAGTATGTTCTGGACGTGCCGTCCGCAGCAAGGAGGGCTACCTCACGACAGAGGAACATTACTTCCTGCCCACTGAGCCTCCCATGGACTTGACAGACCCAACTGAAGCCAGTCTCTCCATGGAGACAGACTTGCCTCCACTCAACAAGCTTGTCGAGGTCAGGACTTGTACTTACCTAGATTCTAGAGAAATGAAGGCCTTACGTTTTGCGGCATTGATATATTTATTGAGTTGAAATGAGCTTATTACATTCTGACATACTTTGGGCCAACAACTTGCATGATAAAATTAGCTGATGACTTCCTTGTACCTGCAAGCAGTGATTTCAGGCAAGGTCACAGTAAAATAGTTTTTCTGAAGTCAATGAAGAGCTGTAAGCTCTTTTTAGCACATTTTCTCATTTATGAAAAAAATGCACTATTGTGCTCGCCATGTCCGTCTGTCTGTCTGTCTGTCCGTCCGTCCGTGACCTCAAGTTATCGTCGACGAGAAAATGCGCTCTCTGTCACTCACTGCAGTGAGTACTGAGTTATATTTTTTAAAAATCGACTTATGTTGAACTATGTTTATCCTCAATTTACCCATTAATTTCATAATGTGTAAGAATTTTTTGTTTAGAATGTACATTAATGTACCCAAAGTGACAGTAATTTTTCCTTATCAGATCCCTCGGTGGAAAGTGTCGGTTCTGACGCCCTTGTATGTTATGGAGGGAACAGAGAATCTGGAGGATGAAATATTCTCAAAACGTCATCACAAGCTTGAACAGGATGAGAAACGTAGAAAACGGTGAGCGTATACTCCAATCTAGTGACTATTTCAGATTTCTTGGTCAATAATTGTAATCAATTCATGCTTGTCCCCAAATCCAAGTGCTTGTCCTCATCGACTTCATGTAATCACCTTATGCTGGTGTTAGATCACACCACTTCCAGTCTCCAGTATCGTGACGGGAGTGATGCTTACATTGACTTTTTCATCGTTCTCATTTTGCCACGCAGTCAATCCACTAGCCATCTTTATGCTTTTTCTGTGCAATATACATGCTTATCCAACTTCCATTTCCTTAAATCCAATCCTCTGCTGATAATTTTTGATGGATTATTGTTTATTCATTATTTCGTCTTTTGTCAACAATGAGTTAATTTATTTAATTTTGAATATATATTTTTTTCTCAAATTTGTAGTAAGAAATATTTTATTCATGCATTAATTTTGTAAATCTGGTGATTGAGTTGCTTCTAAAAGATTTTTACTCTGGAATGGTAAATCATCATTGCAGCAGTATCATTATGAATTTATTCACAGAATATTCACTTGCAGCATTGCTCGTTTATTCAGCCCGGTTAAGTGATTAATGCTACATGAATTGAAAAAATGATGCAGCAATGGTTTTTAGACAAATTGAAATTGTGAGCTTTCAATTAAACTGAACATTGATGCCTACAAACTATGTTATTGAGAGTGTTGACAGAGGTACGTAGTTTGATGCTGATGCCTGCTTGTGCATATACCATGATGTAATATGGCAACAACGAGAACAATGTTGATGCGACAGGCGTCGTGATGCCTGGGAGCTGGGGAGACGAGGGACCAAAAATTTTTTTAATACTATTTAAGAGATTTAAATAAAGTTTGTCCTTTGTTTTCAGTTGGGATCTTCAACGTCTCCGCGAGCAACGTCAATATGAAAAGCTGCGTGAACGCTATGAGGTTCGCAATTCTGCTGTACCGTCAACATCCGCTGACCCTGAGTCCTCATGTGCCACTGGCACCCTCTGCCACCTTCACTCAGGGGCCGCATGCTCCTCCACCACTTCATGTACCGGCAGTAAGCTTAGTGGCACTAAAGGTGGAGGTGGTGCTGGTGGAGTGTGCATCGGTGCAAGTGTTGGCAGTGGGGCAGGAGGAAGCATTGCGGAAGTTGGTTCCCTGTGGCCCGAGCCATGCAGCGCTATGTTCCTGGAGGTCACTGACAAAGTTCCTGTTTGTGCTTTTGGTCAACCATGCGCAGTGTTGCCTCCTGTGTGAGTATTTATATTATGAGTAAATAAGGTTGATATTTTGCCATAAGATGTGTTATATGGCCGGAAGGTGAAATAACGCCACACGTTTATTAAGTTTATGACAAAACAATTTTAATTTTATCCACACACACAACTAAGAAATTGAAATATTCCAAAAATATTGGCCTTAATATCACCTCACACACGAGCGTAGAATAATATGGAAAATATCTGTATTTCTTAATCTTTCACAATACGCACTATTTGAACTTACATTGATAAATTGAATCTATTCATATTTTTCAGTGAGTTCAGCCTACCATGGCTGACGGGCGGGCAACTGGAGAACACTTTAGTGCGACGCAAGCGGCGTTGAGCTCCTCACTCCTTGATGACATCCATGGCAACTTTTCCTTAATATCATTCCGTTTCTCTGAACCATTTACGTGAAACGTATCTCTGAACCATTCATCTGTAATGTTTCTGTGAACTATTTCCCAAAGAAAATTATTTTTGACGAGCTTCGGTCAATTCTAGTGGCCATATTCTGATTTTACAGCATCTTTGTATTGGTTTGATTTATATGTTTTTATTGGCTTTGTATGATCCGCATTATATCATTTCAAGCTTAGCATCCTTTTCCCTATGTTCATGCTTTATTTATGAATTCATAAATTTTATTCTTATTTTGATCAGTTTCTAATATCACTACCTCTTCTAGATCCATATCTGATTTCTATGCCTTTTTCGACTGATGGAATTATTCCGCCTGTGTGATTGATGGTAATGGATGTTTAAGAAAAATTCTTATGTAGAATTTCCTTTTTCGAGGCATTATTAGTCTAAGGGAGATACGATTCCTGAAATGTCTGACTTTCTGATATTTAGTGGATGCTTAATATGCTCTGAATCTTCTGGAAATTATTTTTTACTCTTCGAATATTCACAAGGGCGTTACATTTTTGTTTGTTTTTACTACTAGATTATTAATATGTCGCGCAACGTTTCAAATTAATTTTCATCTTTAATCATTACTCATATAGATAGATCTTGCCTGGTGAAGTCATTCGACTAATTAGACAAATAAATCCAATTCACTTTTTTGCAAAATTCTGCTTTCATTCTGTCTTGATTGCTTACGATCATCTGATGATTTAAACAAAAAAAATTTTTTTTCGCCTTATTTTATGACCGAGAGTACTGAGTGTTTTTTTTATAAGTCGTTAAAAATCATTTAAATGATGCCAGCCGCCCCTGTTGTCTTATTGTTGCTCTCCCGTCAAAAGCCACTTGAAATATGCGTGTCTCTTTCTGTTGTTATTGTATTTGAAAAACTTTTTTCGCTTGTTGACACCATTTTTTAATTTGTTCAGTTGTTTCAAATGTTTCCTGCATTTTTGTAATGTGGATCTATATGGAAGATGAATAGTTTCGCATCACAACTGACTCAGGTTGACTTACTATGCTACTTGATTGAGGATGACGTACTAGCATTTTCGAGTATATTTTACCGTTTTTATGCCCTGGTAGGACTTCTTCGTGCCTATTGCAAGTCTTACTAACGAGTCGCTAGTTGATGGCTTTTGATGCCATTCCTTCGCTATCTCATGCGCAATTAATTTTTTTACAGCAATACCTGCGCGGTAAATTCTCACTACTATGTTTAGTGCGTGGGCAGTGTTGGACTGCATATTTAGAATGCTTAATATTTTTATTTTGTCGTAACCGTAGAACGGATTGTTAGCATCGGTGCTACAGCAACGTCAGCCGAGTTTTAAACTTTGAAAGCTTCATTGCTGCGAAAATATGCGGTAAAATAATCGTAGGTCGGACGTCTTTCTTTTCATGTGGCACAGAAAATTTTTATTCATCTTACATGCCTTGATCGCATGGTCACCTTTTCCAGTCAAGATTTAAAAGCCTGCACGCGTTATGCCATTTCTTCTTCTCGGCTTCCTAACAATTTTCTATACAAGTGTGATGTGTTCAAACTTGATATCAGCGTTATGAAACTCATTCTAAATGAAAGTCATTGATCTCGGGTGTATAGTTGCCAAGTAAAAGTGGGTATATAATTTCCGTCTGATGAACCGATCATTCTTGTGATGGAAGGACATACTGTGCGGTCAAGTTATCCTGCGAATTAAGTACATTGATTCCTAAACACGAAAACATTATATGGTAAACACTAATATGTAGGTTAGACTTAAGGATTAACATGATCTGACTGTGATTTTAGCTCTTATCGGGAGTAAAATAGAGCGTGAAGATACGATAAATCACTGCATTTGATACCAGCTGCACTGGTATTTCAGTTACGTTCTGCTTTTAACTCTAATGAATTTTCGTTTGAAGTGCGCTGTGAAAATGGCAGATTTCTTAGTTATACCAGGGTCGTTCAGGGAAATTCGCTGGCTTCTGTTTTCTGGAACATTGCAAGTAATTAAAAGAGTATCTATCGACGCCCGTCTTTGCCATATACCAACCCGGCAAAGACTATGCATTAGGGATGAAGGATGTTGAAATGTCATCCTATACCGGAAGTACATCCTGCTTAGCCGATGACCACGATGGAGTGGACCCGTTCTTGAATGGATCAGTTGCTTTATTTACGTCTGTCGACAAAACGATGTTTTTCATAGCAACACGAGTTCAAAAGTTTTTTCTTGACTGCAATAGATAATTCAAAGGATAATAATCTGTAAATGGGCGGAACCCCTCTACTAATGTCAAATTTATTCTTGATCTCGTGAACAGTTTTGTTATTCGTGATCGCGTGAAAACAGTTTTGATGCCTAGTTCCCAAAACAAAAAAAAAAAAAACTCTTGGCGTGAAAGTAAACAGGCACTTAATCAATATCGTCTACGCTCTAATGGAGACATAAAATTCCTGATAAAAGCTGCAAGCATGAAGTCAAAGCAAGGTGCTCTGTATATCTAATATCGGATCTATGAAATTGACCACAAATTACCTGAACAAAATGCAATAATACTCCAACGAGAAACCAGTTTCAGAAACTATGAAGTAATGCCCAATTTAATATAAAAGACAACTCAAATAAACAACAAACTAGCATAGCTTACAAAAAAATAGTCTTGACCGTAGTTGTCGGTTTAATTTGTCTCCAGCTGCGTTTCGAAGGTACCAGTTCTTGGAACAAGGATGAGCGCGAATGGTAGGGGAGCAAACTTTGTGATGTCTCTGCTATGGTCTTGTGTAACAATACTACGGCCTTATGCAAGTGAAAGCAGGAAGCTAACATAAGAACTTACATGTGAAGAGTCAGAGAAGGAAGACAACACCGCGAATACAAGAAGTAGAATCTGATGAAATGCTGCAACGAAAGGCGCGCAGAAGAAATTTACAGCAGGAATGGTAGAAGCAGCAGCATTGAATGAGAAAATGCAGCGTTAAAGTCCTGACGAAAGCGACAATACCAAGAAGCATCACAGATGAATAATCTATATATACCTTAAAGCTAGATCAAAGTAGTGAAAAGATGAATTATTATCCAAGTGTTGCTGCACGAGCGCCATGTGCATCAGGAGCACCTCGTCAGAGAATATCGCGGGTGAAAAGATGCGTTATTCTAGTAAATACAGCGCAAGATTGCGAAACAATTATTTGGTTAAAGAAAAACGAGGAAATCTATCATACAGAAGAAGTTTACCCTCGTCAGCATATTACGCTTGTCGAACAAAGGTAAAGATATTCATCAGCAGCGAATAGTAGGTTTCATAAGCCGCGTACAAAAAGTTCCACCAGTATTGAACTAAAACATTAACAGGGGCTAAAAGATTACATCAGCCGTGAACCGAATAATTCACGATTACTGGAGAAATTTTTCATAAAAAATGATGTTACACCTGCAACTTGACGTTTATTTAGCAGTGAAATAGTTATTTTATCAGAAATTAAAATGAAGCTTCATCGGTTGTGAAGTAAACAATAACTATGTAACTTGACTTGCCATGGAATGTCCAGGTACATGAAGCCCTTTTATTTTTTGAAGAGGAGGCATTTTGCAACTGATTGATGACGATTCAATCAAAATAATCAGACCACAAATTTGAAGAGAATGTGCAGTAAATCGACATAAAACATTCGATTTCGAACAGAAATTCCATAATTCAGTGCTCATTGAAGCAAGTATTTAAGCAAGTCCCCGTAACACACGTTTCACGGACTCCTTACACTGGTTGAACGTGAGAAACGTGCACGAGGGGTGGGAATACATCGTTAAATATCCTAAATGAAAATGTCCACGATATTTGGGGATTCTACACTAATTATTAGCATATTGATGAGACGCTAATATGTAACATCTGATTTACGATGAATTTCTAAGGAAATGCTTTGTGGCAAAAAACTATCACAGTTTTACAAATTGTTCAACCGAGAAAAAAAATATCAAGTCAGATAAATGCAAGTTTGTAGTGAGAAAATCTTCATTTATCTTCAAATAATGATCATTTTCAAAGAAAACTTAGAGTCAACTGTCTTAATGACAGAAAAGTTGACGAGATAAAGAGCAGTGCGATTTTTAGCAACGTTGCTTCAATGCTAAAATCTATGTTATCACCGACGATAACCAATAGCTGTGAAAGTAATCAGAAAACTCGGTAAGATCATTATAGGAAAACAAGATCATCCCCAGTTCAATAGTTGCTTTCCAAGCTTTAGTATAATTAACACACATTGGTTATTCTTATTCTGAATTTAATAGCTGTTAGAACCCACTGCAGCTTCATATTAAGAGAAATATATCGTACTTCGAGCTAACAGCCAACATTGGAGTTAAAAGTTCTAAAGTGAACATGCAAAGAGTCCTGAATTCTAAGGCACAAGAAGAGGATATATTCTTTTGAGCAGCAATATTGCAGTTGGCAACTATTTCGAAACGTAGGTATCTATACGGAACTACGCAACACTACCAAAAAAATCAGCAATGACACGCGTGCAATTCAAATCAGCACGCCGCCGACGGAAGGTTGTCCTTCTTGTCTAGTTGATGCCGAAGTTGGTTTTAGCAGGCAGCGTGGATTTGTCCAGGTCATCAAAGTACGGGTGCTGGAGGGCGCGTTTTGCCGAGATCCTCCTCGTGGGGTCGTAAATGAGCGTTTGCTGTAAAGCGAGGGCAATTACAACTAAAAATACAATGCACCGCGCACACGTTCACAGCACGTAGTAAAAATGGAGCATATGCGCCAAAGAAACTAACAAAATATTATGATGTGACATGTTTAGAGGAGTTAACAACAATTTACTTCTCGACCAGCTGGGTTACTTACTCTCAGGAGATCTATGCCCTGAGGATCCATATTTTTGACGCTGTTGTTTAGGCTGTCACTCGTCCATCGGGGGAAATTAGGCTTGTAGTCCGGCAACTGCGACACTCCAGGCCAGAGCTCCTCAGTGGGTGTTGTCAAGATGCTGTAAAATAGTTTATATTTAAATTCCAACCTTAACCATTGTTAACTAGAAGTGGAGATTGTCTGCTACTATAATTACGAGTAACCTACATCGATTAATGAGTTGCACTTGTTACCTCTTGAGAAGCAGAATAAATTTTGGCTATGATCAAGGGATTTTCCTTATAATGGACAATCCGTGAAGGCGGTAAAGTGCAACTTCTGTTACAAGGATGATGTTAAATCTGTTTCTTGTGATGTTATCATGAACGATAATAAGGTTCTGAATATCTTGACATTACAAAAATATTAATACTACATAGAAATGTTGTCAATGATCGACGCTTCCAACAACCCAAGTAATTTAACGGGAGACCAGCTGGCAGAAAGTCAATCAAGAAAGAAGATTTCGACATTAATTATCTAAGAAGAAATCATCCTTGGCTCATACAAATAAATTTTAGTGATTCAAACATGCACTTGAACATTTATCATGGTAAACACTTTTCAAATGTTAAGAATACCGATCGTTCAATAGATGGCTTTGAAGCTAAAGCTTAAGCATAAAAAACTACTTCAATTAACTTCGAAACAGTAATGCAAGAAAAAATAAAAAACCAAACATTAAAAATTTGAAGAATCAGAGAGGAGGAAAAATCTGAAAAGAAACTTTTTGAACAGCTCACAAAAATTGTCAAATACTGACCGGAATATCCTGAAGAGTTGATCAATCTCTGAGTCACCGTGGAATAGGGGCTTTTTTGTGACCATCTCTGCAAATATGGAACCCAGAGACCAGATGTCCACAGGGCAGGAGTAGCGAGATGAGCCCAACAGAACCTCAGGCGCACGGTACCACAGAGTCACCACCTGGGCAAGTCAAAATTGATTTTACTTTAAAGTGAAACAAACAAGTAAGCGTTGCATTTACATTAATATATTTGAACTTAATCACTGCTTAAAATATACACTTTAAATAGCATACAATTAGGATCCAATAATGTTAATTAATAGTGTAATTAAAGTTAAAAATTCTGAGCTTACTTCATGGGTGTAGACCCTGACAGGGATCCCAAACGCCCTTGCAAGACCAAAATCAGCAATTTTGATCACACCTTCTTCATTGATGAGTAAATTTTGAGGCTTCAAGTCCCTGTGCAGAACGCGGCGTTGGTGGCAGAACAGAATGCCCTGGAACAGCTGCAATCAAACCCATAGATATTTAAGTATCACACTAACCGTTTATAAATGATAACTCATGATGAAGGTGATTTTGTTGGAATTAAGTTATGAATGAAGTATTGATAAAGTTAGCCACTGAATTTAGTGCACATTTACTAACAATAAAAAAATATACCTATAGCAATACAAGCCATGCTGAAGTTACAACAGCATAAAGAATAAAGATACACAGAAAAATATATGGTGAACCATTGAATTTTGTGCACATCTATTTACTATGAGAAAACGTAAAGCAATACATGCTGAAGTTACAATATAAAGATACACTAAAACCAGGTTGGAGTCCAGACCTGATAGCAATAGGACTTGACCAGCTTGGGATCCATGTAGACGTCCCAGCCAAGCGAATCTATGTATTTCTTCAGGTCCATGTTTAGATACTCGAACACAAGGAACAGCTTGCTCTCCTGCATAACCACGTCCTCAAGACTGCAAATAAACACAATCATTTATAATAATTAATTTTTTAAATAATTCAGGGATAGGCTCAAAATACAATATAGGTTAAAAAGACAGAGTGGTCTAAGATAAATAAAATTGAATGATGATGAACATTCATGAGCAATCAAGCATCTGCCATATTGGACTTACAAATACTGTTCTCAAACAAATGTGACTATTAAGTAATGTAGTCCTACCAATTGAATTAGAAATAGATTATAAATAAGTATTTACAAATTCCCACTAACAAAAATCTATAATTGTGTTAACAAAAATTATGATAATTCTCATTTAAAACAATAATAAACTCTAAAAAAATATAATTGCACTCAATTATTTGAAAATAAAAAGTTCCATAAATATATGCACACAGCAAAGTAGAACCAAAAGCCAGGAGTGCAAACTCACAAAACAATATTCGGATGCTGCAGTTCTTTGAGTAGTGAGATTTCTCTGATGGCTGTAGATGGGACTCCCTCCTCTTCATTTTCAAGACGAATCTTTTTCATGGCAACAAGCTTGCCAGTTTTCTTATGTTTGGCTTTGTAGACCACGCCATAGGTGCCCTCACCCAGCTTCTCAATGCGTAAATAATCCTCCATTGCTTGAACCTGAAAATATAATACACATTTTTTTTTTGCGGGAGCAAGACAGTACCCATATTCACACAGGTACAAAAAGAAGGCATTATTGCCATATTTTGGAAACTATAAAGCATCATGATTATAGAAAAGACTACATTTAAGTCAACTTCCTCTTTAACAGTGTATGGGTAGGCATCTTTAAAAAGGAGTTAAAGCCTGTCTGACAAGCTGGATTCCTGAGGGGTATCAAATTAACCAGTACACAAAGCATATTTGGCACAACCACACAACCAATAGCAGTCTAGAAAGAATGACATCACAATCCCAAAACCAATCACAGTCTGGATAAGATAACATCACACCCAACAACCAATAAGTCAGCAGATGGATAAGCATCCACCCAAAAATAACAAAAGATCTATGCAGTATGCACTATCCTAGAATTAAATAAATTAAAGGATATCATTGGTTTCATGCTCAAGTTTTTAGTTATGCTTGATAGTAAAGTTGATACAACTACAGCCCAATATATTATTTTCTCTTTTCAACACCAATTGACAAATTGCTAAAAAATTAAAAATTACTCAGGAAGAATCAGTCATGGAAACAGCTTGATCAGAAACAGAAGATTTTTGGAACAGAAAATATTTTATATAGCAGTTGAAAAGAAATATACCAGTTGAAAGAATATACCAGTGAATATTTTGCAAGCCACACATTAGTGACCAGCCTGCAATCCAAACTGAAAATTAGGCATATGCAGAAGCCACATGCAAATGAGACAAAAATATCCATGAATCTGAATTAAATTAGTTTGACCAATTCACACCTATTTTGAAGATCAGGCTGCCATCCAGGCAAAAGATTCCAAAAAATCACAGGATGTAGAGTTTTGTGAATGCATCACCAATTTTTGCATTTGTGGACTTTGAGACCAAATATGTTGCTGGTAGTAGCAAAGATGTGTTGTTGGCAGTCTTCTATATGCGTTCCAAACATAATTTCCTTCAAAATTCTTACAGAACCAACTTCAATGATCTTTAACACGCCAGGTGTTGCAGTAGACAATTGCACTGCAACAAAAATTACCGAATTGTGGATTGTGTTTTGCAGACTCATTCAACAAAATGGAATCTGTAAATTTTAAAAGCAATGCAGCCACTGGTGTACCTCCTGTTCCACAGTTAGCATCATCAAAGATCCACAAATATCTAAAATGTAATAATTTAAATCCAAATGTGTGTGAAAAATCTTCTGAAGGTGTAAATTTTGCAGCTGATGCGTCATCAAAGCTCTTCAGATATTCACCCACTTACAGCAACCTGGCTAAAATTGCAGCTTTGATCATTTATCCCATTTTTTACTGAAGAAGTTTGTAAAGGCCATGGCTCATAGCCCATAGCAACAGGGGCAATTGGCCAGATTTATGGGTGGATTCTACCCAATTCTCTACTTAGCCTAGGTATTCACATAAAGTATTCATAAAGGGGTAAAAGGACATTTGCCATCTCCAATTAGGCTACTTCAGTGAACAACAAGAAAAATGGCACAATTGTACCAGGTAGGGTAAACGCGGTATATTCCGTCACATTAAGGACGCATCGAGAAATGAAAAACTATAAAAAAATAACCGTATGCGTTACTCAAGTTCTGTTTGCTTTATGTGACTCAAAACACCGCACTACCTGTCAGCAACAACGAAACGTCACAAAATGTTGCCATATTTATTTAAAAGCCTTTAGAATGGAAACCTACCAAATCCCTGTCTTTCGTCACTGTGTGTGGCAATATTCAGCATGTGGTGAGGCGTATTCCGTCCGCGCTTCAAATTCTACTGATACGTAATGCCATCATCCATGTGTTCGAATTCCGTTTGCTATGTGAGCTGTATTGGAATACAACACGGCTTTGAATTAGAACACTAATGAATATTGAACACTACTTAATTACGCTTTTAATTAACAACTAATAAGCTTTTAATTAAGCAAATTTTAATTTTTGTACACAGCTTGAAACGATCTGTGTGTGTCCAATTCAAGTTGTGACGGAATTAGTTTTCATGTGTCTAAATCCATTTCTCAACCTAATCATCTATTAAATCTTAATTTATTTACCACTTGAAATCAGCGAATACAAGTATACTTAAAGGATTCCTAATATATTCACAGACGTATTTAAAAGTCTCAAACCATAATATTCTTCCTATACGAACAGTTATTCACTATTTGGTAGAGCAAGGTCAACTGTCAAATTTGACACATTTTTCGATGATCTCACTCACTCACTGGGTAGCGTGCATCGTCTCTCTTTGGATCTCAATATTTTCCCACTAGATGGCCAAGACCTAGTGTTTTGGCATTAGTTTGACGCGCAAATGTATGACGTCACTCACCATTTCAACCATCAACGAACGCATGGAATGATGGAACTAAAACAAAGCTTAATATAAAGGAAAAACTAAAGAGGTGACAGAATTACCCACGATGACAGAATATACTGCCTTTACCCTATTTCGAAAATTGAAAATCAGCAATGGAACAATTGTTTATGCCTAAAAATTTCCAACAAATTCAGCCTTATATTTCAGACTAAAGTGACCTGGATTCAACTTTTCAAGGTGATCAGCAAGCAGGGTTCAAGGCAAAGGAGATTCATTTCAAATATATCAGTCAAAATTTAAAGGCTTTGTTTTAGGCTTTCTACAGCAATTATGACTTATGAGCAATATGGGCTGGCCAGTCACCAGTGTAGGTACGTACCAGCCTGAAGCCTCCACTTTTGGGTTTAGGCTCCAGGTCCAGGTAACCAGTTCAGTTCCCAATTCTAATATTTCACCTCTTAGAATGTCACACTACATGATTTATTTTTGTTTTTTGTCTATCCGTTTCACTAGAATACCTATCAATCACAATAGAAGTCCGTCCACCCATTACACATTTTACACTAAATTGACAATCAAAATAAATGAGTAAAATGCCAAATGTGATCATGAGACATCTGATCTGATCAAAATTTTTACAGGGTTACGGTATTCAAAAAGATTACACTTAGGTACTTATAAGTTGAATGAAAATATTCAACTCAGTACTCACCGTTATCGAAATTATTCACTCAGAACTTTGGCTGCTAATCACAGAACGTGACAAAAACGTTGTCAGCTTATATTGCAATATTCATAAACTTTGAATAAAAACAAGTCGCATGCACATTTCAAAGTTACTTTTGATACCGTCTAAAATAATATTAAACTAGTCACCGCAGTTCAGCTTGCCCGCCAGTACCGCCTACAGATCAAACTGGCCAATGAGAAGGTGGTTTAGTTTCACCAGTCTACATTTTGACATCAAAGAATAAGTCAAGCAGCATCTCAAACAAAGCAAAACTATTTCTAGAATTTAAAAAGGACTTTTTGCTTCAAAATTCCCAACTGTGTTTACTTCGTTACTTACTTTAAAAATTAAACTGTTGACCGACAGTAGGAGCAATAAAATAAATGTAACACTGTTCTGAATACACTAGGAAATAGGAATTAGTGATTCTCCTCTCGGTGGCCGCCAGATCGGCCGGAAATTTGTCTTAAAGGTGCTACCAAGAAAAAGCCAATGTAAGTGATTGATGCCTGTAATTTCAAGACAAAATTCAGCACTTCAATAGTTACACTACGGTGGGAATCACG